>NW_022196509.1:0-68450 GCF_008641045.1 Pistacia vera
ATAAATTCTTTAATTGTCTCAATATACTTCAATTTAATCACAAATGGGGTATTTTTATCACCAAAATAGAGTCACTTTCATGACTCTAACAGAAGTTGTCTATTTATATCCGCTGTGCTCAAGGTAATGATTACATTTCTACAAGTGGGTTGGTGCTGTGCAAATCTTTCCTGTCTTCCCATTGGTTGAGAACTCAAAGAATATACTTAAATTAAATGGGGCTTAAACAAGTGTGTGAACCAAATTCACTAATAGGCAAAACTTGAGTCGGTTGGATGGTTGACATCTATATTTTTTCTGCCTTTGGAGACGTGATAGATTTTGGATGATGAGAAACCTTCCTGAATTCTGATTGGTGTTCGCTAACATCAACATACATCATCCCTTATATTAGGTATAATATAAAGTTTCAAACGTATTAATACAACGAACGAAAAGTGTGAAGATCTAATGAAAAGTATAGATCTACACAGTTTTCATTGTAGTGATATGTATATATATACACTACGATGAAAAGTGTGAAGATCCAAGAACAATCACTTCCATAATTTCATCGTTTACAGTTGACCAATTAATTAATTTAATATTTAATATTTATAGTTATATTTGAGGTTTAAAACTTGATAAATGTGAAGAAGGTTGAACATTTTTTCTTTTTATGAAGTTTTGATAAAGGCAACCTCCGCCAACTAATTAACCATTATTTAGGAAATATCATAAATTATTAATTATTATAATATATATCTAAATTAAAAATGGCACCTGCCAACAAATTTTCTATTTTCAAAGATGTCTTCATAATTGCACATGATTTCTCTTTCAATTCTTTTTTTTTTTTTTAAATATAAAATCACTTCTTATTTTCCATGTTTGAATATAAAAAAGACTGTTATATGACTCGTGCCAAGAAGAGCATTATTATAACAATAATGTTACAGACACTGAAGGTTTACACTGAAATTTTGCACCAAATGACATGTCACCTGAATCAGATGCAGCCACGTAGTACATTAACAACTATTCCGCGAATGAATGGTCGTTCATCAAATATGAACGAGTGTCCATGATTATTGGACAACCGTTCATTTTAAATGGACTCTTATCCATGCAAAAATAACAATGGACTCTTGTCCATATTATATGGACAAGAGTCCACTTACTATGGACGGACATCCACCTGGAATGGATGTCGTCCATAGTTTAAATTAAAAAAAAATTTAAAACAAAAATCATGGACAAAAAAAAAAAAAAAAAAATTAAAATCTTCTCTTCAAACTCTTCGTCCTCATCTAGCTCTTCAATGCCATCTATGCTTTCAGTTTGGTTCTTTTAGTACTTCACCGTATACCTTTAAAAGATTTATAAGGCCTTGAATCATGGTTGTATACTTTTTTTTCCATGGTAGTGTGTGTTTGTATTGTAAATTACAACTAGACTTACCTGTGGTGGTAATGGGTAAAAGAGTAGTAGTGCTAGTGCAGGCAAGAGAGGAAGTATCACCTTGATTCTCCTCGTTTGATCTGTACAAATAAAGGCTTCATCCGGGTAGTTCATCCTTTTTTTTTTTTTTTTTTGTCTAGTAGGGATGTAGGACGAGTGTCCATGATTTTTGTTTAATTTTTTTTTAATTTAAACTATGGACGGGGATCCATTCTAGGTGGACGTCTGTCCATAGTAAATAAACTCCCGTGCATATAATATAGACGAGAATCCATTATTATTTTCGCATGGACAGGAGTCCATTTAAAATGAACAATCGTCCAATAATCATGGACACTTGTCCATATTTGATGAACGACCGTTCATTTGCAGAATAGTTGTTAATGTGCTACGTGGCTGTCTCTGACTCAGGTGACACATCGTTTGGTGCAAAATTTCAGTGAACCTTCGGTGTCCGTAGCATTATTGTTATTATAATAACAAGAATCCGTTTTTTTTTTTGACTTTTTGTAAGACTCTGAGCGAAGTTTCATTAAACTAAATTAAACTAAGCCTCTCATAATTTTAAAATGTACATCGAAAAAACTATGAAAAACATGCCAACCATCCTGCAATTTAATAATCGAAGTGAAATGAAGGTGCAACAAAGAACTGAAGAGATGAGATGAAGAAATTGACAACGGAAGAGAGAAAAATGAATTAGGGCTCGACAGAGACTGAAAAAATAGGGAAAACCGTAAAAGAAATTCATTTTTACGGCTTGAAAAACGAGTTAAGAATTCACCCGGTTTCGCCCAAAATCTGTTGGACTAGCGAGTTGCTACAATAACCCTAGTCCAACCGCGGATCAAACTGAGTGGATTGATACCCCTGATTTTTAGGCCTACCCAGCTCGGCTCACTGGCCGGTTTCCAGTTGAACCAATCAGGCCGGACTGAGTTTTAAAACATTGTTATTTTGATTAATTATTTGATCATGGTGTTAATAGGAAATCTAGAATTAGAAAATAGTAGAAGTTGCAGGCTACGTAAATTAAATATATTTATTTATATTAATTATTGAGTATTTGATATTTCAAACTGATTATGTGTATTATTATTATGTACGAAAATACATACACAGTTTGGATGACAGATCCAATTAACTTAATTTCGTATATTTCAATGAAGATATGAAGTTGGATCTTTTCTCATAAATTCTTAATAAAAATTAAGAAGTAAAGTTTCAAACATATTAATACAACTTATATATATATTACTACAACGAAAACTCTGAGGATATATATATATATATAATGAATACAAAATCACTTCTTAATTTCTATGTTCGAAAATAAAAAAGACCATGTTATAGGACTCGTGCCAAAAAGCGCATTAATATAATAACAAAAATCTGTTTTTCCTTTCGACTTTTTCTAAGACTCCGAACTAAGCCTCTCATAATTTTCAAATGCCCAGCAAAAGACTACGAAAATCATGCCAAACACCCTGCAATTTTGTAAAAATGGTAGCTAGCTTTGGCCTTTGGGTGCGGCTCCGTAAGTTGACCATAATCGTCAAACATCAGTTACCTTCTCATAAGTTTAAAATGTACATCGAAAAAACTATGAAAAACATGCCAACCATCCTGCAATTTAGAAAAGAAAAGATGTTAAGGATTCTTAGAGACTGTCAAGCCCGTCTCTATCTCGTAATGTGTTTTTACTATTTTCTTTGTTGAATTCAAGAACTCTGGTCTTGATTTTGTGAAGAGAAGTTGCCTATTTATACTTGTTGTGCTCAAGGTAATGATTACATTTCTGCAGGTGAGTTGGTACCGTGCAAATCTTTCATGTCTTCCCATTGGTTGAGAACTCAAAACACATCTTTAAATTAAATTGGGTTTAGACAGGTGTATGAACCAAATTCACTCATAGGCAAAACTTGAGTCGACTGGGTTATTGACAGTTATATTCTTTTTGTCTTTGAAGACATGAAAGATTTTGAATGTTGAGAAACCTTCCTAAATTCTTATTAGTGCTCGCTGACATCAACATATGTCAACCCTTATTTTAGGCATAATATAAAGTTTCAAACATATTAATATATATATATTTCACTACAATGAAAAGTGTGAAGATCCAAGAATTATCACTTCCATAATTTCATCGTTTACAATTGACCAAATAATTAATTTGATATTTACTATTTATAGTTATATTTGAGGTTTAAAGCTTGATAAATGTGAAGAAGGTTGAACATTTTTTCTTTTTCTGAAGTTTTGATAAAGGCAATCTCCGCCAACTAATTAACCATTATTTAGGAGATTCATAAATTATTTATTTTTATTAATTACTATAATATCTATCTAAATTAAAAATGGCACCTGCCAACAAATTTTCTATTTTCTAAGATGTCTTCATGATTGCACATGATTTCTCTTTCAATTTTCTATTATAAAGAATCTGTTTTTCTTTCGACTCCGAGCGAAGTTTCATAAACTGAATCAAACTAAGCCTCTCATAATTTTAAAATGCCCAGCAAAAAACTATGAAAACCATGCCAACCACCCGGCAATTTTTAAAAAACGGTAGCTAGCTTTGGCCTTTGGGTGCGCCTCCGTAAGTTGACCATAATCGTCAAACATCAGTTACCTTCTCATAATTTTAAAATGTACATCGAAAAAACTATGAAAAACATGCCAACCATCCTGCAATTTAGAAAAGAAAAGATGGTAGCTGTCTTTTTCCAGTTAGTGCCAAATCTTGTTCTATAAATAAATTTCTTGTACTTGGTGTTTCCAGTAAGCTTTAATTTCATATTTCTTTATCAATCATGGTGCCAGGTTATCCAATACGAGTGGTAGCTCAATCTTGGAAGGGTGGCTCTGGTGGGAATGGGATGGAGTCACCAGGCACATCAACATGATCAGAGTGATAACTACCATTTTGGTCATTGTTTATGTGCTATTTCCTGGTTGATGAAGAAATCAACCAGGAGTATTCCATCACTTCCACCTGGCCCACGTGGCTTGCTTTAGTAGGAAATCTTCTTTCCATTGAAACTGAACTCCATCGTTACTTTTCCAAATTATCCGAAAATTATGGCCCAATTATGAAAATTAAACTGGGTACCAAACTTTGTATTGTGATAAGTTCACTACATTAGAAGAACATGTTGAAAGACCATGATGCAAATTTTGCCAACCGCGATCCTCCTGCAGTAGCATTACCCTTTCATTTGGCGGAGCTGACATATTATGGAAGTCTTATGGGCATGAATGGCGCAAGTTACGTAAAGTTTTTGTTGCTGAATGAATGAGTAAAAAAGCCCTCGATGCTTGTACACCACTTCGACGACAAAAAGTAGCAGAAATGGTGGAGGAGGTACATGGGAAGGTTGGTTCACCGATAAAATATGGTGATATAACCTTCTTAACTGCGTTAAAAGTAATATGAAGATGTTATGGGGTGCTCATTGCCTGGGGAGAATAAGAGCAGCAACGGGGTCAAATTAGGGAACTGGTGGAAGAAGTTGTTGAATTGTTGGGAGCTCCCAACATTTCTGATTTTTTTCCTCCTCTTGTGCGGTTTGATTTACAAGGTCTTCGACGAAAATGAACAAACTTATGCATTCGTTTGACAGGATTTTCCAGTCCTTAATAGACAATCAGATGAAAGCCGTATGGTGTGTGGAGAAGACGGGAATGAAGACAACGGGAGCAAGGATTTTCTACAATTCTGTTGGAGCTTAAGCAGCAAGAAGATGAAGCCTCATTATCCTTGAACCAAATTAAGGGTTTGCTCATGGTATATATCTGTTGGAAATTAATGCTATTTTTCCCCTTTTTTCTGGTAAAATTTAATTTTCTAGCTAATAAAACAAATCCAACGAAACCACGTATTCATTTTCAGTTCAAGTTGTGATTTGTGATATTGAAATTGTCAACAGGACATTTTTGTTGGGGGTACAGATACAACATCAACCACACTAGAGTGGGCGATGGCAGAAATGCTACAACAGTCGGAGATAATGAAAAAAGCCTGCAAAGAGGTGGAGGAAGTGGTTGGGAATGGAATATAGTGCAGGAGTTTCATTGACAAACTGCATTATTTAAATGCAATAGTAAAGAGACACTTCGATTGACCCACCAGCGCCGTTCCTAGTTCCGCACAACCCGAGTGTAACTTGCACAATCTCCGGATACCCCATCCCTAAGGGCTCAAGAATTATCCTAAACGTATGGAAAATGCAAGGGACTCTGAGGCATGGAAAAATCCACTGGAGTTTCAACCTGACAAGTTCCAGAATGATTCTGAAAAGGTTTAACATGGGAAAAACTTTAATTTCTTCCTTTGGTTCCGGAGAAGGATTTGTGCTGGAATGCTTTGGCAGCGAAATTGCTACCATATTTTGGCACCTATTGCACTCTTTCAAATGGAATTTGCCAGAGGGAACAGAGCTTGATTTATCTGACAAATTGGTTTTGTTTTGAAGAAGAGAAACCATGCTGCCATACCAACCGCAAAATCATATAAAAATTAAAATTTCTTAATTACTAGTAGTATATCACACTTGAGAGAGTTACGACTGGGAAGTGGGAAGATAATTTCTTTTCACTAGCAATAAACGAGAGTGTGTGTGTTTGTTTGATGTATGGCATGCCCATGTAGATTCGTTTCAATATTTGAGTTGCGTGTAATCTGGTGGGAAAAATAATAAGGGTGTGAATTTTATTTCCAAATTTTAAAGTGGGTTAACATTCTGGTCTGTCTTATAACTTCTATTGTTAGCTAGAATTGGAGAATGTCTATCAAAAGAGGAAAATAATGATTTTGAAGCCTAAACGATTAAAAATGACTACAACCATGTGAATTATAACTTCAGTTGTGAGTTTTAAAATGGTCTGCTTACTAAAGCCTAAACATGGACGGTCATATTAGACTGGGTTCTGTAGTTACAATACCCAATTGAGATTGATATTTGATAGAGGAAAATGATTATTTTGATGGCATAAAAGATAGAACCGACTCCGCACAGAAAAATGATAATCATGGACATTTAATAAGTTAATCGAAGACATATACAGGGGCGGATCCAATGTGTATTAAGGTGGGCCAGGCCCACCCTCAAATTTAAAAAAAAAAATTAAATACCTTATTTATTTGTTTGACTTTGGTCCACCCTTTATTTTTGTTGTCAAATATTAAAAAATCGTGATCACTCTTCAATTTAAAACTAAAAGTCTTGACCCACTCTTCCCTTTACAACAAAGCTACAGACACTGAAAATTTTACACCGAAAATATGTACCGGCCTACGTGAACACAACTTTGATTTTTTTAACAATTTTTTTCTAGTGAACGGCCGTCCATTAAATTTGGAGGCCGTTCACTCATGGACGGGCGTCCATAAATAAAATATAAAAATTAAAAAGAAAAAACTGGGGACGGTCATCCATAAATTTTGGCGGCCGTCCCTTATGTTTGGAGGGCGTCCATTAGGAATGGACGCCCGTCCATACTTAAAAAAAAAGAAAAAAACGTTTACGCCGTCATACTTTAAAAAAAAAAAAATCGTCTTCATTCCCCATCTCTCTCTTTCTTTGCCTTCATATCCACCTTTGAATAGCCTGAAACAGCTTACTCATGACGTAAGTAGCTCTCAACATCTCTAGTGATGAGAATGTTGGGCGTGGTAATATCTAAGCGGAAAGGTTCAACTCAATCAATCTGTTTCTGGGTTTTCTGGTAGTGGATTTGAAGGTGAGAAAACCCAAAAAACAACAAAGCTACGGACACCGAAATTTTACACCGAAATGGGTACCGGCCTACGTGTAATACAACACTTGATTTTTTTAACAATTTTTTTCTAGGGAACGGCCGTCCATATATATGGACGGGCGTCCATATACAAGGGACGGCGTCCCCATTTAAAGGCCGCCCATCCCCATTTAAAGGACGCCCGTCCATAAATAAAATATAAAAATTAAAAAAAAAAACTTGGGGACGGCCGTCCAAATTTGGACGGCCGTCCCTTATGTTTGGACGGGCGTCCATTCCGTCCATACTTAAAAAAAAAAAAAAAAGTTTGGACGGGCGTCCATTCCGTCCATACTTTAAAAAAAAAAAAATCGCTTCATTCCCCATCTCCTCTCTTTTTTTCTGCCTTATCCACCTTTGAATAGCTCTGAAAGCTACTCCATGACGTAAAGTAGCTTCAACACTTAGGATGAGAATGTGGGTGTGTAATAAATCTAAGCGGAAAGAGTTCAATCTCAATCAATCTGTTTCTGGGTTTCTTCTGGTAGTGGATTTGAAGGTGAGAAACCCCAAAAAAAAAAAGCTAAGAGGGAGGTGAAAAAGGTTAAGCTCAAGGTTGGTGGTGTTACACGCAATTACAGGCCAACGTCACAGCCAATGGTGTGGCAGGGGGGGGGCTTCTAAGAATTCCCAGTCCCCAGATGACTCCAGACCAAGGTAGAAGCAGAATCTTCAGGTATAATGTTGCTTCTTGTCAGCTCAGTTCTGTGAAATTTGGTAGCCTCATTCTCGTATGTATTAGGTTCGATTTCACTTGAATATTTGGTCTGTTTCACTTACGTGAGTATCACTTGCCTAACTTTGTTCATATGTGTCAAATGGTCAGAACATCGAAATGCGAAATTTTTTCTTTTTCTTTTTAAGCATTTCCAGCTTATATAGTTGGATAGAGAATTAAATTTTAATGTTTGGAAGGATATCTTCAGTGTTAATGGGGTTTTTCATACCTTAATAAGTATCACTGAATTATGTTTGGAATCCTGTGCAATCTTCTCATTTAATGTTTCTATGCCAGGGAATTTCGATGATAGCCTTTCCCCTCTAGATAAGAGGTATGGCCTTCAAGGGATCCCTTGGAAGGATTTCTCAAGAGTTGGTTTTAGTTTGGGGAAGGAGGATCAATTGACGGGGAATAGCAGGAAAGAATTCCTGGGAAAAAAGGAGATCACTCTGGCGCTGTTCGTAAGAGCAAGCGAGTATCTAAGAGGCGTGCGGTGGATGGAGAATTTGATGATGATGAGGATGACGAGATTCGATACCTGGAGAAACTTAAAACTTCAAAGGTTACTTCAGGATATAAAGATGATGATGAAGAATTAGGCAAAAAAACATCGAAGGGATGGGCGTCCGTCTAAACTTTTTTTTTTTTTTTAAGTATGGACGGGCGTCCATTAGGAATGGACGCCCGTCCAAATGTAAGGGACGGCCGTCCATAATTTATGGACGGCCGTCTCCAAAGTTTTATTTTTTTATTTTTATATTTTATTTATGGACGGGCGTCCTTTAAATAGGGACGCCCGTCCCTTGTATATGGACGAGCGTCCATGTGAGTGAACTGCCGTCCAAATTTGATGGACGGCCGTTCAGTAGAAAAAAATTGTTAAAAAAATCAAAGTTGTATTACACGTAGGCTGGTACACATTTTTGGTGTAAAATTTTCGGTGTCCGTAGCTTTGTTGCTCCCCTTTAATACTAAAAAACTTGCCCACGGCCCACCTTCAATTTTTTAACAAAACGTGTGTAAAAATAGAATTTCCTTTGCAGTTGCTTTTAACATGACTGAGACTAACGTTACTGAAACCTTATCTTGTATCTTATGAAGTGAGAATTTTATTTGTCCTATATTTTTATAATTTAATTTAATTAATCATTTTTTATAATTTTTAAGGTGTTTTAGTCGCTCCCAACTCCCAACTCCCAACAAAGTTCTTAGCTATTAAAACGTTTTATCTAGTATGCTATTATATAATATGTTTCCTGATTCTAATATTATAAAAATAAAAATTATTTATGAACAAATTATACTGTAAAAATGGAAATTATTTCTTTGATATATTACGCAAATAATTTTATTAAAATATTCACGAATACATAAAAGTAATCAACATATTTTCAAAATTTTACTTATTCTACATAATATAATATATTAAAATGAATTATTAATTCAATAACTTTTCCTATATACTTAATTCTCTACACCGTTTTATTGATATTATTATTATTATTATTATTACTGTTGTCAATTGTTGATATAATATTTTAATTTTGGTACATTGTAAATTGTTTATTTTTCTTAATTATTTTGTTAAGGTATTAATTAATAATAAAATATGTTTTAATGTTTTTTTCAACCAGCAATTAATGATGAATTAACAAAAAATGTTTATAATTATTTTTTTACTAATTACTGAAAAACCTTATAGTGAAGATTGATTAAAAACTTCAAACTTAACATCTCTACAACACTTTACAATTTCTTTTTTTTTTTTTTTTTTTTTTTAAGGCATGATTAGAACAATTGCTCCTCACTATTTTTTTCAATCAGCTACATCTTTTGTGAATACAACTGTATTTCAAACGGAATGTACTAAATTAATCTTTACAATACTAAATTTAAGGAATGCTTATATTTTAAAGCCTGGATCTGGTTGATATACTAGCTGCTGAGTGATTTAAATACCGTACTATATATGATAACCGGTACAGAGAGAGCCAAGATCTATATGTTACCATATCAATAACATACAAAGTTATTAATTAATGTTGGTGGATTTTATCCTTTGGATTTATCAAAGCTAATGTATTTAGTGTTGAAAAATGTCTCTACATATATATTAGAAATATGAAAGCATGTTTTACTTCACCAACAATCTTACATATGCCAAAAATTATCCCGAAATTCTCATTCCAAGTGGTGTAATTTGATCAAACAAAATTCCGAAAACAGAAAAAGATTTATCTCTTTTAATTGGGACCTGGTTGCAGTTCGCAGCTACCAAACAAAAACTCTTTCCGTTTATACCTAATTCCAATCTATACAGAAACTCAAGTCCAGTGAAGTGAAATACCTGGATAACCCTCAATTCAAAAGCCGCCCTGAGCCCCACCTTCACACCCCAATTATATTAATTATGAGAAATTATGCTGACTGTTAAGCAGTAAGTTGTATATTAAGCAGTTAAGCTGCAAGTTGTATAGCTGAGTTAATTATTAATCATAATTAGTTGAGTGCAGTTAATTGGGTTAGTTAGCAACCGTTATTGTATAAAAGATTTGTAAAAGACATTATACAGAATAACATAACAGTATATTTTTCCTTCAACCTAAAAATTTGAAAAATAAAGTAAATATTTAAAAAAAAAAAAAACTAAAAAAATGAAAAGCCGTTAGCTTTCCTTCAAGCTAGCAGCACAATCGACAGGGGCAACGTTGTTAGGTAGGATCCGGCCTGAGCTAGGTAGATCCAAGCTGCTTTGGCGTGGTCTTGATCTTACCGTTTGTTAACATACAATTTTGTTTAATTATAAAAATAATTAAAAACAAAAGTAATGTGAATGCTACCTCTTGTTTACACAGTGATAGATAATATATAATTTTGTTTCATTATTATGTTCATGAGAATATAAAGAATAGAACACACAATAATTGAGAATAGATACTGTACATACAATAATTACTAACAGACAGAGTTTGAGTTGGGAGCTAAAGTAAATTTATATTAATTTTTTATTTCTATTTCATATTCTGAAGGTTGGGTTGGCGTATTCATTACTGTCAATCATAAAAAAAAATAGGATTAAGTTAATCAAGTATTAATTTAAGTTAGTTAATGTTAATTTAATCCAATCTTATTAATGTTCCCTTATTCTTGTTTTGCGACTAATTAATGTGAATGAAGAAAGTCAATCAGTAATAAAACACTATAAATTACCCACCCATAAGTAGTCTAGCGATAAGAGAGAACCAATGATATATCCCACAGTCCCAAGTTTCATATCCTTGCTAGGTGCAAAGATAATACATTTGCTTATAATCGATCTAAAGAATCATGATGGTAAATTACTGTGGGATAACTCCATTAGTCAAGGTGCGTGTAAGTTGATCCGTACACCTCAGTTATTTAAAAAAAATATTATATATATAAGAACATGAATGGAAACAGAACCTAATCCCTATAAAATATAAATTCAACAATTTATTTAAAGTTAACTAGTTAATAAGTGAAAAATATGAAGCAGTGTGGTTGGGTTGTTAGTGCCGATCACCATAGGATTAAGTTAACTGAGGTGAAAAATATGAAGCAGCGAAAAATAGAGATGTCTACTAGTGAAACAGAGAACAAGATCTGGGATTTGATCATATTTGACCGTTTTCCAATGATGACAATGTTCGGTGGGGGAAAACTTGCAAGGAGATTTCAACAAGTACGTAGAAGCATATTTTTTTTTTTTCTTTCCCTGTTTTTCGCTCTGCAATTTAGCTCTAGAAGAAACAGATTGATGGCTTGAGATATTCATTCTAGTGATGCTTCCATGGTCTGCCTCTGGCCATATGACGTCACATATAGTATGAACACTTCATTTACAATATTCCAGTGCATTGCAAAGAATCTTTGGGATTTCAAAACAACCAAATTGAAGGGAGAAAAATTTAAAACGTGGTTGTTGAGATAGAGTAGAAAAAACTAGGGGTGAGCACGGGTAGCGGGTAGAACCGGAACTGGGGGTAAGACCCAGAACCTGTACTGTGCGGGTAGGTTCCGGTTCCAATTTTTTAGAACCGCTACTGTGCGGTTCCGGTTCCGGTTCTTGCATGTGGAGGAACCGGAACCGGAACCTGTAAAAAGGGTACTCTGTTTGGAACCTGTTTTGGAACCTGTTTTGAAACCTGTTTTTGGAACCTGTTTAGAACCTATTTTGGAACCTGAACTATAATGAAATATTTGTGAAATGTAAATAATGGGGGAGTTTTTATTATTTTACATATAAAAAAATTTAAAATAGAAAAAGTTAAATTTTTAGAATAACCTAATTAAATAAATATACGAACACAATTATACTTATTACATATAAATTACACCATATTAAAAGCTTTAATATAAGTATAAGAAGTAATATTAAAGTTTTGATCAATTAAATGAATAATTGGAATTATAATCCAATTAAAAGTGTTTTACATTTTAATGTTATTAAAAGAATATTTTGAATAAAATAGTATATTTGATTGAGTAATATATATTTAGTTATGTACTTCAATTATCAAGTTCTAAGTATATCTATAATAAATTATTAATTAATTATAATATGATAAATTGATAAACATTAATAAATTTAATTACTAGTTAAATATCATACTTAATCAATTATAACATTACATATAGTTAAATGATTACTTAATTAATTATAATTTTATAACATTACTTAATTGATTTATGTATAATTAATTATAGGATTACATTAATGATTACTACTTAATTAATTGACTTATAATTAGAAATTTAATTAATATAGCATTACGTTATAGATTTATAGTATAATACTTAATCAATTATAACATTTATTATAAACATTAGTACAAACTTAATTAAATGATTAAAAATTTAATTAATTATAATATTACATTAAAATTATAGTATGATTACTTAATAGTTAATTCACTATACATTATATATAGTATGATTATATAATTAATTACTGTTAGTGTATGCCCTAAGAACCAATCGTGTCATCGGTTCGAGGCATTATGTTTGTATTATATGTGAATGTATATAGTTGTATATACATTTTATCTTATCAATAAAAGAAAATGTTCTTATTTCACATGTGGGTTATTGCTTCATTTATATTATGTACATGTGAAATGTCCGGATGATACAAATCTTTAGAAGATCAAAATCATCAAAGTATTCCTACATAGGTAATATTAATGGGCAATAATATTATATAGTAGGCATACTGAATGCCTCCGTAGAATATCATGTGATGGTATTGGTGTGGGTGATTATAAAAGTTATATCACTAGGGCATTAGCATGGATACGCGGTTAGTGAACTGTTTATCGAATATGGCAATTTATGATGAATCACTGGGCATTTAAAATGTAGTCAATGATTTATCATAAGATCGTACTAGGGTATTTATTAATCCTTAGACCTGAGATATCACGGTTGGATTCTGCATAAACGCATATAGGTCATATGGTGTAAAACATGAGGCTAATCATGCCATGTGTTAATAAGCTGAATTGGCCATGTGTTGTTTTGTGGGGACAAGTGATAGTCAAGATGGGATCCGTTGACTTGGTATAGATTGATATCAAGTTCCTAGACAAATGTCAAGATACATTAGAAAGGGAAATCTCCGGCCGGGGTATATAAAATGTACATGAAAGTTGTTTCATGTGACACGTTTCGTATGTATTGTATTAGAATAAGATAAAGATTTTGACATACCAGAATCCATTCTTAATTGGGATTAGATAACGGAAGGATTTGATTATACAATGTATGATTGTAAAAGGTTCGTTGGAGTATATCTTCATTGTGACTTAGGGGTTATGGAGCATTGTAGATGCCTACCATAATCAGTGGGAGTTTTGTTATAAAGAGTTATGACAAAACATATCGAAATAGATTGTGATATTGGGCCCACGGCTAGGCCACAGTGAAACTAAGAGGTCACACATAAAACTAAGGAGAATGGAGAAATAGCCAAAGAGAGTTGATATCCAAGGTTGGCTAACACCTACCAAGGGTAATAAAGTTATTATATGAAACATTTTCTTTATATTAAATTGGATTTTACAAGGGGTTGTAATTGTAAACAATTTAAGAGTTAAATTGTTATGTAAACAATTTAAGAGAAAACAATTTAACCTTAAATTGTTTAATTGTGATTAAATGTTAATCCAATGTTATCATTTAAAGAAGTTTAACAACTTCATAACAATTAAGAATTGTTAAGGAAGTCCAAAAACATTATTGAATTGTTTACAAGGATTCCTATATAAAGAAAATGATTATCAATTTTGTGTAGAGAAAAACTCTAAGAACCTAAATCTCCTCTGGTCAAATCTCTCTTCCCTGGTGTGGATACTCTTTGCTTAATTTCTCTTGAAATTAGAGTCTCCAAGGTTCTAAGGGCTTAGGTAACATGTTCTACCTTACTTATTTCAATTTGATTAAATTTATTTTTAAACTATGACTATATTTGTTATAGATGATATGCTTGATTCTCCATGCATCTATCTTCAATTACAACATTACATAATTAAATGATTACTTAATTGATTATGAGTTATGATATTATGTTTTAAACATTAGTAATTACTAATTACTACATAAACATTAGCACAATACTTAATAAATGAAAGAAATTAATTAATTATAACATACCTTATAAACATTTCATTATAAACATAATAAATATTACATTATGTTAAATAATTACTCATTAAATTATAATATTATTATATTACATTAATATTATGATCACTTACTTAATTTAGTACATAGTTAAATGATTAATAATACTTAATTAGTTATGAATTTATAACATTACATTATAAACATTAGTAATACTATATATACATTACTTAATTAAACGATTAAAAATTTAATTAATATACATTACCTTATATTATAATAAATACTTAATCAATTATAACATTTCATTATAAACATTAGTATATTAATCAAATGATTTGAAATTAATTAATTATAATATTAAATTATAGTTATAATTGATTATTAATTCATTAAACATTACATTACTATTATAGTATGATCATATAATTAATATAACATTACATAATTAAATGATTACTAATTGACTATGAGGTATGATATTATGTTTTAAACATTAGTAATTACTAATTTACTACATAAACATTAGCACAATACTTAATTAAATGATAAGAAATTAATTTATATAACATAACTTATAAAACATTCATTAAAAATATAATAGCATTACATTATAGTTAATAATTACTCAATTAAATTATAATATTATTATATTACATTATATATTATGATCACTTACTTAATTATAGCATTACATAGTTAAAGATTACATAATTACATAATTAGTTATGAATTTATAACATTACATTATAAACATTAATAATTACTAATTTACTATATTATTACATTACTTATTAAACGATTAAAAATTTATTAAATAACATTACCTTATAATTATTAATATGATTACTTAATCAATTAAACATTCTATTATAAACATTAGTATATTAATCAAATGATTTGAAATTTAATTAATATTAATATTAAATTATGATTTATAGTATGATTACTAATTATTATAACATACATTATACTATTATAGTATGATCATATAATTAATATAACATTACATAATTAAATGATTACTTAATTGATATGAGTTATGATATTATGTTTAAACATTAGTATTAGTAATTTACACATAAACATAGCACAATACTTAATTAATGATAAGAAATTTAATTAATTATAACATTACCTTATAAACATTTATTATAGAAATTAATTAAGCATACATTATAGGTAAATAATTACTCAATTAAATTATAATATTATATATATTATATTATGATCACTTACTTAATTATAAATTATTTAGTTAAGTGATTATAATGCTTATAGTTATGAATTTATAACATTTCATTATAAATATTAGTAATTTATTATACTATTACATTACTTAATTAAACGATTAAAAATTTAATTAATTATAGCATTACTTTTATATATTTGTAATATGAGTACTTAATCAATTTAACATTCCATTATAAACATTAGTATATAATAAATGATTTGAAATTTGATTAATTATAATATTAAAATTTATATTTATAGTATGATTACTTAATTCATATAACATTACATTATATATTATAGTATGATCTATAATTAATATACATACAAATTAATGATTACTTAATTGATTATGACATTTTTATAAACATTAGTAATTTACTAATTACATAAAACTTAATCAAATTATTATATTTATTAATATAACATTATATTATAAATATGGGATGATTATTTAATTAATTATAACATTATATATAAAACATATTACACTATAATTAAATGATTAACAATTTAATTAATTATATATTCATTATAATTAAATAGTATATTACTTAATTAATTATAACATTGTAGTATGATGAATAATTGTTTTTGTTTTGTTTTGATTGACGAATTTATGTGAATTGGGATGAATTGATTGAATTCAAGTGTTGCTTAGAGATTATAGGTTAGAGTTACATTGGACACAAATGAATGAATAATGAAAATGTTAGGGGTGGTATTTGTAAAATTATAAGGTGTTTTTGTTATTTTTAAAACTAATAGGGGGGTAATTGATTTTACAGGGTACCCTGGAAAAGAACCGGAAACACATTTTAGGTTCCGGTTCCTTGAATTGAGAACCTGCATGTGCGATTCGGTTTCGGTTCCTTTTTTGGGGAAACTGTACTGTGGGTTCTGGTTCCGATTCCCTGAAAAACTTAAAACGTGGTTGTTGAGATAGAGTAGAAAAAACCATTGGAACGAGTTGGGGGAAGAATATTCTCTAGCTTTTGTAAATATAAAATTGTGAGAGGAAACGTATTTTTAAAATGACTAGATGCGGGAGATTTTGGAGGCATATGTTGTTAGCTAACAACGTAGCTGCAATTACAATAGTTGGATGAAAAGAACAGCTTAATTACAATCTTATATATAGTCCATTTAAATAAGATTGGAAAATCAAATTAAACACATGTTATAATTTTAATATTAACTAATGTCCAGTAATGAAGACGATCGATCATGCAAATAAGCCAGTAACTTCCATGTGCTTTTAGCTCCAGGGACCACATGAACTTCAGCCTAATCTAGGAGAGCTTATCTGGAGCACAACCAAATTGTAAAATATCAAATATATATAGTGTATTTCAAAAGTGTAGGCAATTAATATTAAACAAGCATCTTATAATTTTAATACACACAATGTTGAAATCATGCTAGCTACGATTAAAAGGTGGTCGGTTTATCGTCCCTTGTCATATATATATATATGACTATTATCTAGATATATATTTAGATACTAAGGATATAGAAGGCATAATAATCTGCTTAACTATTTTCAGTAAGCTTTTCATCTTCTTTAATATGGCATCGAACTTTTCCAAAAAGATTGTAAGTGTAGACGTAAAAATCTACCTGTACGGAAGGAGGGACTGATCCCGTGAGGTTGAGGCCACGAGCGATCTGCTGTACTTGCACACATAAGGAAACAAACATGAAGCGACGGAAAACACCGGGGTGGTGTTTGCCATAGGCACTCCGACGCTCAAGTCAGCAAGGCTGAAAAAGGCTAATTTAGTGAGGGCTAAGGAGAAGAGAGGTTACCAAAAGTCTAGTGGGGGACTGTGACTACAGCTGTAATGCAAAGTTCTCAAGCGGGAACTCCGGGGTCTGAAGGTGTAATGTAATCTGCCTTGTGAGAGGGTTGGCGACTGTCTGGTCTCCCAATCTTGGTGGGATTGGGAGTTCTCATAGTAATCCTTCCTCCCAGGGATGTATCTTTTGGCCCCCTTATCCTAGTGTGAAAAGGAGTCTGAGTATGATTCGGATACGGACCTTGGAGGAATTGGGATAATAGTGAACTGCCTTATCAGAGCTCAAGTAGGAGTGTGATCTGTAGGTGACCGTGGGCTCCAAATTGGACCATAGGCCCGGATGGTGTGCTGGGATCAGGAGGCCTGGGTCCAAATGGTGTGGACCGACTGTACTTCATACCGAATGGGCCTCATCTGGGGAATTATTACTCAGGCGGCATCGAGACTGGCCTAGGCTTTCCTCTTTGTCAAAAGTGTTATCCTATTTGGGCCGAGGACATTTTTTGGCCCTAACAGTAAGCTTAATCCTTGGAGGCTGGGGGCAAAGGGAGCAAGGACCTTTAAAAATTCTTATAAGAACTTAAGCACTGAGGAGATAAATCACCATTATCCATTAACCAAATTAAGACTTTGCTTATGGTATATAATTTATTCCAAACTTCCTGATGATTTTTTTTAGCTACTTTTGCATTTGCTTAGTAAACTCTACCACGTATTCCTTTCAATTCTAAGGGGTATTTTCTTTAAATTTGTCAATAGAAGTATATGACATTGTTATTGCAGGTACAGAAACAACATCTGTCACAGTAGAGTGGGCAATGACAAAAGTGCTCTATCATCCAAGCCTGCAAAGAATTGGAAGAAGTGGTAGGGAATGACAACATTGTTGAATAGTCTCATCTTGACAAACTGCATTATTTAGATGCAATTTTTCTGGTTACACCATCCCTAAGGGCTCAAGAATTTTTATAGATGTTTGGGCAATGTAGAGGGAGCTTGAGGCCTGGAAAAATCCACTTGAGTTTTGTTGTGAGGGAATTCTAGAGAAGATAAACCCCTTTTGACATGCAGATATCTTGCAATATGGATCCCTAATCAAGGCCGAAGATCATGCAACTTATCGTTTAAACAAATTTGAGTGTATCTCCAACTCAACCATGTAACTTGCACTATATAAACCTAGTTGTAATCTGTTTCTAGGGATGAAAAACAAGCCTTAGAAAGCAAACTGCAAACTCTCTGTAAATCATATTATTGTTTTAACGCATTCAATGACATAACAGTGAAAGTAGGCCTTGCATTACGAGCACCCAAACCACTTTAAAAAATCTATTTTTGTTCTTTGTGTTTTAGATTAACTCTTGCATATTCATCATCATATTGTCTCATCGCTGGGCCACCGGGATCACGCACGAATCCCATGTGGTTCTAACATTGTCAATCACATACCTCTGGTTGGTGCCAAAATTCCCTGCATCAACGTGATTCAACCCGACAGGTTCTTGAGAGATACTGAAATAGGTGAGTACAAAGGAAAAAAAAAAAATCAGTTTTCTTCCATTTGATTCCAGAAGAAGGATTTTTGTTGGAATTCTTTTGGAAGAGAAAATGATAATGTTTGTGTTAGCTACCTCGTAGCATTCTTTCAAATGGAAATTGTCGGAGGGAATAGTCCTCAATTTATCAGAGAAATTAAATTGTTTTGAAGAAGAGAAACCCACTTATTGCTATACCAACTGCAAAATTATCTACTACAGAGCATTATCAGTAATAAGCAGTGAGAAATCACAGATAACTTCTTTCACCTAGCAACAAATAGAGATAATTTATTCTGTTTGCATATGCCCATATTCTAATAAAATAAGTGTTTCCATTGTATTTATATATTGTTGATGCTTGATTTTGACACCAACTACTCGCATGTGTAAAATGCTAAAATGATTTAGAAGTCACACGTGATATGAGGGGATTGAATCAAATAATAGGTGAAGAGCAATATTTAAAGTGGTTCGGATGCTCTAAAGCGAATCCTATGTCCACTGTTATTGTATTAATAAGAGAGAGATCAGGTCGCGTTCTGCGAGCTGAGTTACAGTTTAGAGAGAGAGAGAGAGCTATTTCAACGTAAAATCAGCTAATCCCTCCAAATCAAAGGGAAGTCCTCTATTTATACTAAGAAAGTTCAAGGTGATGATTATGAAAGTTGCAAGTGGGTAGGTGTCGTACAAATCCTTTCTTTGCATCCCATTGATTACCTGCCCAAGGGATTTCCTTGATTAAAGTAGGGTTTTGACACATGGGCGATCTCCAGCCACTTGCTGGCCTGGCACTCACCTACTGCACTGACAAGAGCCATGCCACTTGCGCTAGGCGCGACGTGGCCACACCTAGGCGGCACAGAACCCTTCTGAGCTCTGACCATCCTTTACTGACGAGGTTCCACATCAGCCCAACTTTTTCAAGCATAACAGAAGTCCCCCAGTTTTTAAGGTTTAAGGATCGAACCTTGAGAAGTTAATAATTATGCCACGATTTGACATATCCAAATGATGCGTGGTCGAGCCAACCTGGCTACAAGGAGGTCATAGAACATTTTTCTACGAGCGACCTGAGATGGTCTTCTTCTGCGAAGTCGACAACTTGGATTAGACCCTACTCATTACCGTATCGATGCACCTCTTATCTTAACCGAGGTTCGCGACCTGATTACACTTGGCATATTTCTACTGGAGGCAAGGAATCACATCACTTTGCAACCGACATGCGACGAAGAGTGTTCTTTTCCAACGACCTCTTTAGATGTTATCCATTACGCTTGACAGCTAATCCATTAATGAAGTATCCTTTATTCTATCAAACATGTCTTGTGCGCAATAAGTGTCAGTCATGTGCATTAAATGCAAGACATGCTTAAACAACATTCCTTATCAAGGCATTAAATGCGGATGAGAGCGCATTTAATGTGGAGGAGAGAATCGAGCCATTGCTCAATTATTTCAACGGAGAGACGCAACGATTAAATTTCTCGAAGCATGGCGGTTACTTATTCTCGTTGATTGATGATATGTGGTCGCGATCAACGGCGAGAGACACATTCCGCCCAAACGTCGCTTGGCTTCAAGAAGACCAATCGCCATTTCCTCCACTATAAAACCCCAGGCTCGCCTAAAGCAATGTCACAACACTCATACTTTCAAAAAAGCAAAAAGCTCTCGCCAGACCAGATTTTCAATCCTTCAAGTTAGTGCGCACTTTTCGTTAACAGTAAGAAGTTCGACCCCCATAGCCAAAAAGGTAAGGAAGATCCTTCCATTGCTTTCCTTTTTCTGTTTCGTGGACAACTTAACCAAGCAATAATGGTGGGTGTTTATTGCTAGACTTCTGTAAGGAATAGGTTTTCAGGGTACGAACCATTGGGGGTGGTCCCTAAGGGTTTTTTAGGATTTTTGGAAGATACATTAGGGTTTTGTTCTTCCATGTCGTCGTACAAAATTCTGTATGGAGAATGAGTAATCTATACGTGTCCCCTTTTTTTAGACCGTAGAAGAGATGGACCCTACATCGACTAGAACAAATAAGGGGACGAGCTCGCAAGCGTAGGACACCCCAATGGGTCCTACGCAAGAGATTCTGTCAGTGGCTATCTGAGAGGAAATACATAAGGTAGTAGACCAATATGCACTTAGTGTAGACGTCTGCTGGTACAGGTCGCATACAGCTTGAAATCCACTAGATGGCTGCGATCTCTAGAGCTATATTCAAATACGGAGCACTAATTCCCTTCCATCCCTTTATTAGGTCGATCCTCGATCACTTTGGGGTCGCACCTTTACAGCTGACACCTAACACATATATGATAGTCGTGGCTATGTATATTGCATGCACCGAGTACAGCCTCGCCCAACTGACTGCGCTGGAGCTCGCTTGCTTGTACTATTTAAAAAAGAGCAAGGACAAAGATTCTTACTACCTCTCGAAGTAATCCATGATCGAGGGAGGCATATTCAATTACCCTAGTAATGTCGGGGCATACGAGACCAAGTTTTTCTTTTTCCATTACGATGACATCTGCCACTTTAGGGAGTCGAGTAGGTCTTCCCTTTTGTACTCAGTGAATTTTTTCTTTTCTTTTTGGGATTTACTTTCTAACGATCATTTTTGTCTCTTCGTAGGAAACAAGTCAACCAGGTTGACAGATCTATCTGACTTCAACCGAATAATTTCATTCGGTAACCAGCCAGATCACTATCGCAACGTGAAACTGCTTGTGACAACTGCAAATTTGAGGAAGTATGGCTTCTTCAATTCTGAAGCAACTTTGGAACCCTTACTTCGTAAGTGTCCGCAGTCTTTTCAAATTTTTGCTTTTGCATGTAGCGAACTCTTTTACTAATAGTACCCGCATGCAGCGAATATGCCGCCCAGAGTGCCGAGGTCATTGAGAGAGAGGGGGTTCGTTTTCCCCTAAGTCGACGCCACGGAACCAGTCGAGGGCGGCCCTAGTGACACCCCTATCGAACAAGCGCAATTGGGGGTGCAGCCACCCACCGAACAACTGACATAACCTTCTCAGCCTGCGGTCGCACGTCCAAAGCAGAAAACCATGGGCCAAAAGTCCAAGAAAAGAAGGGTGCTACAGCTCAAAGAATCAGAGTCCGAGCTAAAGGTCTTGGGGATGTAGCCTGAGAGGTCGCAGCCCTATCAAGCTTTTCACTCAAGAAGGAGCTCGAGGTGCGCGACCGGGTTTACACTGGTCCGTCCACGCAGGGGACAAAAGGAGGGCGCAACTTTCAGGAGGAGAGAAGGTAAAGGGCCGGCTAGCGAGGTGCCCTCTATTTCATGTGCTGATACACCAATGTTGGACTCTATGGGTCAACTTCTGGAGCACTTGCAGTCAGTGGTGTTCATCCTTTTGGAGTGCCAACTTGCCAAAGTCTTTTAAGAGCTCGTGGCCTCCAACCCTGCGGACCTGATGATTAGGGCAGTTCAAATGCAAAGCCAGGTAAGACGATTTGTCCTTGTCAAGGACTTTCCAATACTTTACTGTTTTCAAGGAGACAGTCTAATGCTTGCTTATTTCACTATGCAATCTTTGCTCGCCATGCACCTAGCCCAACAAAAGATCCAACTGGAAGTTGCCAGGGGACTCTTCGAGCTGAAGGAAGAGAACACGCAGCTAAGGCATGACTTAGCGACTGCGAAAGAAAAGCTAGGCCTAAACATCGTTTAGACGAACCAGTACATGTCGGAGAGGAACTCTACTCTTCACACGGTGGACTTTCAAAAGGCCAAGCTGGAGAAGAGGGGAGAGGAGCTTAAACAGCTTCAAAGGACAGTGGCCAAGCTCACCAAAGAGGCTGGCGAGAAAGAGTTGGAGCTGCGAGCGAACTTTGAGCAGGCCTTGCGGGCAGAGGAAAAGAGAGCTCGGTTGTGGGAAACTTCTGAGAA
Source organism: Pistacia vera (assembly GCF_008641045.1). Classification (NCBI taxonomy): domain Eukaryota; kingdom Viridiplantae; phylum Streptophyta; class Magnoliopsida; order Sapindales; family Anacardiaceae; genus Pistacia; species Pistacia vera. The sequence continues at coordinate 23,083 of NW_022196509.1, forward strand.
GCAGAGGTGGGCACTCGAGGCGGACCTTGAATTATCCCAGGGGCGGGTTGCTTCATTAACCGAAGAGATGAAATGATAAGAATTGGAAATTGAGAGGAAAACTGCTGATTGGTCGATTCAGTCCATTTATGCCCTTTGGCCAAAGAACTCGACCATGGACCTCACCGACCTTCCGGATGATTACCAAAGGATCCTTGCCTCCATGGCGAGAGTTGATGATGAGGAGGAAGGTCTAAGACCTCACCTAGAAGAGGATCAACCAGAGGAGTACGTCTCGGAGGACCTAGTAACTAACCAGGTGGTTGGCGACCAACCTGGAGATACCGAGGTCGCACCTTCAAGGCCTAAGGACGAAGACCAGTGATCACTTCTGCCTTTATTTTTCCCACAACCTTGCTTTTGACTGCCCTTGCATATTCTCTTGTACTTAAAAATTTATGAATAAAATGATCATTTTTTAAATTATTTGTGAGCACTTATAATCTCTCGTACTTCACAAACATTACATATTCGAATAGGGGGACGTCCTCTAGCTATTTGAGATATTAAATTATTTGTGAGCACTTATAATTTTTCATACTTCACAAACATTACATATGCGAATAGAAAGATAAAAACAATGCGATGAACAAAATCATACATTTATACAAGATGAATTTGGCTTAAAAATGATCTTAATTACAAACCTTTCAAGGTAATTTTTACGAGGAAATTAAAAGAGTGAGTTCGGAATTACTAATAATAGGGACAAAGATGCTCAGCATTCCAAGCTCGCAGTACTTTGGAACTGTTGAGCATTTTGAGGTGATAAGTCCCTAGTCGTATCACCTTAGCGATGCGGTATGGGCCCTCCCAATTCGGTCCCAATACTCTCGCGCCTGTTTCCCTTGTACCGAGAAGAACTTCTTTCAGAACCAGGTTGCCGACCTGGAAGTCCCTTCTCCTGACTTTAGAGTCGAAGAATCTTTTCGCACGCTGATGGTAGGCTACTATCCTTAACTGAGCTTTGTTATGATATTCTTCAACTAAGTCCAGACTTGTATGCCAAATTGCTTCATTGTCTGTTCCATTAAACAAGTCCCTTTGAAGTGAACCAACCCCCACTTCCACTGGGATCATAGCCTCGCAGCCATATGCTAGCAAGAAAGGCGTTTCTGAAGTAGAGGTTCTCGAAGTTGTCCTATATGCCTATAGGACTTTTGGGAGGTCATCGACCCAATTTCCCTTAGCAGCGCCAAGCTTAGATTTCAAAGTATGCTTGATGGTCTTGTTGACAACTTTAACCTGGTCATTAGCTTGCGGTCTTGCAACTGAGGTAAAATTTTTATGGATCCCCAACTTATTGCAAAACTGCTTGAATTTCTCATTGTCAAACTGCTTCAAATTATCAGAGATGAGTGTATGAGGAATTCTGTAGTGGCACACTATATTTTTGAATACGAAGTCCTTGAGCTTCTTGGTAGTGATTACAGCCAAGGGTTCAGCTTCGGCTCACTTTGTGAAATAATCCACCGTAACCACAGCATACTTGACCCCTCCATTTTCGGTTGGTGTGGGTCCAATAAGATCGATTCCCCACATGAAGAATGGCCAAGGGTTGGTCATATTTATCAACTGGTAGGAAGGAGCTCACGGTACATTTGCAAACCGCTAGCACTTGTCACACTTTTTTACAAAGTTGAAGGTATCCTCTTGAAGCAGGGGTCAGTAGTACCCTTGACGAACAACTTTGTTAGCGAGAGATCATGCGACAGTGTGATTACCGTAGATCCCTTCATGTATCTCCCTCATGATATAGTATGCTTCCTCGTCGGTTACACATCGGAAAAGAGAAGCACTAAATCCTCGCCTGTACAACTTATCTCCTATGAGTGTGTAACGAGCAACTGGTTCACAGGGTTCTGGCCTCAACCTTGTCATTGGGCAAGGTCCCATCTCGAAGATACTGAATAACTGGGTTCATCCAGGAAACTGATTCTGTCGTAACCACGGCCTGTTTGGGTGAGCTGATACTAGGGATCTCTATGTACTGAACAGGAATACTCTCTGGGGAATCTGAGTCCAGTGATGAGACTATTCTTGCCAAGGCATCCGTGACAGAATTACTATTTCTAGGAATCTGCGCGATCACGAAATGCTTGAAAGACTCGAGTGCGGCCTTAGCTTTCTTCAGATAACTGATCATGTTTTCTTCCTTGGCTTGATACTCTCCCAAAATCTAATTAACAACCAGCATAGAGTCGCTGTGAATACTGATCGCAGCTGACCCCATTTCTTTTGCTAACCGCAGACCAACAAACAGTGCTTCATACTCGACCTTCTTGTTGGTAGCTTTGAACCAAAACAGAAGAATACCATGGATGCGAATCCCCTCAGGACTAAGGAGGAGAAAACCTACCTCGGCTTTTTTCCTATTCGAGGATCCATCGACATAGAGGCTCCAGGTCGATAGATTCTGAATAGTTTCCAGGGTGACTTCGTTGGACTATTTCTTAAATTCCTGAATTGGCTGGTGTGAAAAGTCTGAAATGAATTTGGCAATAGCCTGCCCTTTAGTGGTTGCTTTCGGTCTGTGCTGTAGATCGAACTAACTTAGTTCCATTGCCCACTTGAGTAACTTACTCAAAGCCTTTGGCTTTTGGAGGACTTGCCTGAGCGGGTAGTTAGTCAATACAAAGATAGTGTGAGCATGGAAATAAGGTCATAACTTTCTAGAGGTGATCAGCATGGCATAAGCCAAGCTCCATTTCTGGATATCGCATTTCTACGTCTAGCAAACGCCTACTCACGTAATATACTAGCCATTGGATTGTGTTTTCTTCCCGAATCAAAGCTGCACTAACCGCATGCTGAGAGACGGATAGATACAGGAGAAGAATTTCTTGAGGGAGCGGCTTGGACAGGAGAGGTGGCTTTCCAAGATGCTCTTTTATGCTCTAGAAAGCCTGTTCGCAGTCCAGAGTCCACTCAAACTTCTTGTTGGCCCTGAGTATATTGAAAAATGGCAAGCAGCGATCTATTGCTCTTGATATGAAGCGACTAAGAGCCGTTATTCACCTATTAAGACTCTGAACCTATTTTCGGTTGGTCGGGCTCCTCATATCAAGGAGAGCTTGAATCTTTTCGAGGTTAATTTCTTTTCTCCTCTGGTTAACCATATACCCCAAGAATTTTCCCAAACACTTCAGGGGATTGAGCTTCATTATGTACCGAACATTGTAACGAGATGTGCTATGTGATCTGAAGCGACATGCAATTTGACCAGCATGTCATCAACATAGACTTCCACTGATTTTCTAATCTGCTCGAAAAACATTCGATTAACCAGCCGCTGGTAAGTCATCCCAGCGTTTTTTAGGCTAAAAGGCATAACCTTATAGCAATACAGCCCTCGATCTATAACAAATGAGGTATGGTCTTTGTCCGACGCATACATTAGAATCTGATTGTATCCCGAGTAAGAGTCCATAAAACTCAACAGCTCATGTTTGGAGGTGACATCGATGAGCTGGTCGATTCTCGGCAAGGGAAAGTTGTCCTTCGGACAGGCCTTGTTAAGATCAGTAAAGTCAACGCATGTCTGCCATTTTTCGGTAAGCTTCTTTACTAAGACTGGGTTGGCAACCTAGCTTGGGTAAAGTGTCTCCCGGATGGACCCGCTCAAGAGGAGGTTATTTACCTCTACTTTTAAGGCCACATACCCCTCGGGGTCTATTACTCTCCTCTTTTAGTGAATTGACCTGACTGCACTATCAATATTCAAGGCATGGCATATAACATTCAGACTGATCCCGACCATGTCAACATAAGTCCATGCGAATAAGTTGACATTTTCCCTAAGGAAGTTTATCAGGTTGTTGGCGAGCTGAGGGTTGAGATTACTCCCGATCCTTAAGACTCGAGTCAACTCGCTTTGATCGACCGATACCTCAGATAGGTCCTCGACCGATCCACTGTGAGGGCATTCCTCGATGCAAGGATCCATGTCATCCTCAACTGGGCCAGGCTATGGCTCAATCCTGCTGATCGTCATTGTATGCTCAGGGATGCCAACTGGTGCTCCCTTTCCCTTGCACGTCATCTACACTGCCCTTACATAGTAGTCGCAAGACGCATGTTGAGATCCACTTACTTCCCCTATCCTCATCGAGGTGAGGAACTTCATCTTCAGATGGTATATTAAGGTGACTACCTTGAAGCTTCGTAGTAGAGGTCGTCCCAAGATGCCATTGAAAGCGGAAAGACAGTCTACTACTAAAAACTCAGTCATTTTGGTCAGCTCGTTGGTTTCTCCCAACGTAACTGGAGTGAGATCATCCCTTTGGGAATCAAATAATCGCCAGTGAAACTGTACAGAAGGATAGAGGCAGGTTTCAAATTTGCCTCATCCAATTTCATCTTCTTGAAGACTCACTGAAATAAGATATTCACGATGCCTCTATTGTCCACCAATATCCTGTGGACTTCGCACTAACCTATTTCAGGCATGATGACAAGAGCATCCCTATGGGGATGATGTAATCGCACCGCGTCTTTCTCAAAGAAGGTGATTTCCTCCTCTCTGTGAACCTTGGTGGGTCGCGGCGTTGTACTCATGAAACTTACAGGGTCATGACGAGCTGCCTGAGCATACCTTTCCTAGGCACCTCAAGAGTTCCCGGCGAGGTGTGGTCCTCCAAAGATAATCCCTACACTGTAGAAACCTTTGAGACCACGATGCCTCTTCCTTGGTTCTTCTTGATTTTTCTCCTGAACGGGAGTTGAGTCATCAACATACTCTTTGAAGTGCCCCTATTTAATAAGGTCCTCAATTGCTTGCTTGAGGGCTCGACACTCATCGGTATGGTGCTCATTATCCCGATGATAACAGCAGTATTTTTTATTGCTTCTAGCTGAGGGGGGATTCTTCATGGGCTCGGGCTCGGGCTCTCCGAGCAAACCGACCTCCTCTGATTTATCCAGAATAACCAATACCGAAGCATTCAGAGGAGTGTATTGACTTTTGTCGCGATTGCGAAGAGGAATTGGAGCATTAGATTTTTTAGGCTCATAACCCCTACTTCTTTTCTTTTCGCTGATCATCATTAGCCCATCTAGGATCAGCTCTCCTATTCTCCCTCCGGTTAGGAGCACTGCTTGATGGATCGGGGTCATAGCGATTAAGAGCTGCCACGAAACTTTCGATCTGGAGGTACTTTTCAGTAAGGTTGTAGAAACGAGTGAGGAAAACATCATCCTCAAATTGCAGTTCCTTCCATAAGTCTGTCTGCAAGCAAACTCCCACAACAATGAGAGTTCGAACAGACTCTTCGAGAGTATGAGCCACTTTGTAGAGCTCCCTGTGGAACCTATCTATATAAGATTTGAGGGGTTCATCCCTCTCTTGTCGTATATTGCTCAAGTAGCTTAGCGGCATTGAGAACTTCTTGTTCGCCTGGAAGTGCCTTAGAAATGTCGAGCTCATTTGAGGCCATGAGCTGACTGATCCTGCTGGAAGCAACCTGAACCAACGCTTGGCATGGGCGGTAAGGGTTACTGCCAAGCAACGATATTTTTCCAAGTTAGAGACTTGGTGGAGTTCCATAAGGTCGTTGAACTCATATAAATGATTCTGCAAATCGGAATTCCCATCGAATGCTCTCATGACGGGCATTCTGAATCTCAATGGGAGAGGGGTAGCTAACACTGTCGGAGAAAAGGAAGACGCCTCTACGACCTGCACTTGCTCATTCTACTGAGCCTTAAGCTGATTCATAGCTCGCTGTAGTTCCTCAATCTGAGGCAGCGGAGCTACCTGGGGATCACTTTTTGTAACATGGGTTTGACCCTCACGGTTGCGGTTAAGGAAAAACCGTAAATCGGACTCTTCTGTACCTTAGTTGGAAGCTCTGGCCAATCTCAGCACACGCTGGCTAGAGCCGTGTGATTCAGGGAGTCTTTTCGACCTCCACGGTGGTACGAACTGACACGTGGAGGATGGGAATCCATTGCATGATGACGACCGAAGTCGTCATTATGGTGATATTGGGAATCTCCCTGCCTTGCACCTTTATGGGAGTGCCCGTGTGTCGTGGCGTGGGATAGCTCATGCTACGACATATTGCCGAGTTGCAATCCACGGGTAATCTACCCGAGGCGTGATCGGTGTTTGCTAGTCCCTTGGAGCCCTTGGGTCTATTGTGCGCCACTTGTTTTCCCTTTCTCTGACGTGCTACAGTGCACGCGATGTGGACTTTCGCCCTTTTTTGCGCTTTCACGCCACCTGCAGACGTTTTTAGTGGTGGCACCGCCTCATTGGATTCGGGTGCCATGACCCGATCCAATCGGTCTAGCCTTTGGCGACCGTTTGAAGAGTATTATTAAACCTCTCCAGGTAACTCATGATGGTTGGGTCGAGCCGCGAGCTTAAAGGGATATCCCCTGTGATATTCTGTCGGATTGGCGGTATTTTGGGAGAAGTGTCCTCCTAGATCTGGGGGATTTCTTCATTGCCATGATTGGTCCGCTCGGATTCGAAACCGCGAGCCATTTACTATTGTGGGACCGATTAGTCAGAGATTTTTTTTGATGAAAAGTAGGTACTAAATCAGGCCCTCATTCTAGCACCAAACTGTTGATGCTTGATTTTAACACCAACTATTCTGATAAGTTTACAAGTCCTAAAACACTTGTAAACATGAGTGGACAAGGAATTACAAGTTCTAAAACACTTGCTAATTCGGTTGAATCAAAGAATTCCATTCCAATTCCTAAAACACTTGGATTGTGGAGTATGGAAAGCAATGGAGGAAATTCGACCCAAGCAAGTTCCAAGGAGGAAGATAGCCGAAGCATTTCGGCCCAAACCATTCCAAGTTCAAGCCCATCAAAGGAAGCTCAAGCCCCCATCAAAGGAAGCTCAAGCCCACTAAGAGAGAAGCCCAAATGTCCAAGAGAAAAGCCCAAGTGTTGTTGTGAATCCATTCAGCCTAAGTCTCATTCCAAAAGGGGAAGCCCACATGAACCTCTATTGGATCCATTTACAAGATTCCCAAGGCCCAAGCACTTACACCCTTATTAATAGACTTGATTAGGATCATTGATCAAGCTTTGAGCTAATAAAGTGAGCTTTTTCAACCAATGGGGTGGTTAAAGACATGGATCCTAGAATTAGGAAATCATGTCCCTTTTGCATTAAATAGGTATGGTCTTGTTTTTTTTTAATGAATGGCTTGTAATTATTTGTGTAATATTTATTATTTTCATTTTCTTGTATTGTATTTGTTGATTACTCTTTTAACCTTGTAATTGCCTATATAAAGGCAACTATTCTCCTTGTAAGAGTTAGTTTATGAAATATCAAAAATTTGGTTTAACCATTGAGAGAACTTTGTGTTCTTGTTGTGATTTCTTTATCCAAGTCTTGGCAAGGAGATTTGGTAGTGAATCAATTCAAGTTGGTGGAGAATTCCTTTATGCTTGAAGTGTTTTCTACTTGTCTTAACCCAAAATTGCAAGTAAGTGTGACATTACTCCTCTAGTGTATTTGGCCGAATTTAAGCTTGAATTAAGGGCATATTTTGTTGTATTTTGTTGTTGCAAATTGGTAGGAATTCGATCATACTCGCATGTGTAAAATGCTAGAATGACTTAGAAGTCACATGTGATATGAAGGGGCTGAATCAAATAATAGGTGAAGAACAATATTTAAAGTGGTTCGAATGCTCTAAAGCGAATCTTACGTCCACTATTATTGTATTAATAAGAGAGAGATCAGGTCGTATTTCGCGAGCCAAGTTACAGTTTAGAGAGAGAGAGAGAGAGAGAGAGCTATTTTAGCGTAAAATTAACTAATCCCTTCAAATGAGAGGGAAGTCATCTATTTATAGTGGGAAAGTTCAAGGTAATGATTATGAAAGCTGCAAGTGAGTAGGTGTCATGCAAATCCTTTCTTTGCATCCCATTGATCACCTATCCAAGCGATTTCCTCGATTAAAGTAAGACTTTGACACGTGGGCGATCTCCAGCTGCTTGCTGGCCTGGCACTCACCTGCTGCACTGACAGGAGCCATGCCACTTGCGCTAGGCGCAACGTGGCCTCACCTAGACTGCACAAAACCCTTCTGAGCTCTGACCATTCTTTACTGACGAGACTCCATATCAGCCCTACTTTTTCAGGCATAACATATATTGATGTATATTGGTTGCAACTTCTAATTCCATATCAATTTTTAGTATTTTCCTTCAATATTTACAGACCTGGAAAATTTATCTTTTTAACCCTGCAAATTAAATTAGGAAATCTTGAGATAGGAATTATATGACAAGGTTGCCTATTCAAAATGTTATATGCTTCTACTAGTACTCATTTCAAGAAGAAAAATAAGGAGAACGCTTCAATGTTAGCATCAGTACATTAAAAACAAGAACACAAATTCCATGTGACAGATTACTGATTCTACCAAGTCTATTAGTTATTTCTTACTACCATGGCCTCCACTTCAAAGATCTATCCATTCTTACTGGATCCTATTAAACCAAGTCAATATGGTTGAGATTTTTATGGCATTTATTTTATCTTTCTGTAACCACCAGATATTATTTCCATATTCTTTGTAACTATACCGCCCACTCTTTATGGGGTCTCTGTTTTATCTTGTTTGGGTATAAATTGTGATAATAGCTACCATTATGGTATTTCAAAATAATAAGTGTTAATTGCTTTTTGGACTGTTATGCAATTAAAGCAATAATAGTTTCAATTTTTTATTTAAAAATTGTTGTTATGCAATTAGTATAATGACAGTTTTTTGAGCTTTAATAGGTGAGTGGCAGTTTTATGGGTGACTATTATGAGATTGATAATGTCAGCTGTTATAATATTAATAAATTGGAGTAATTTGACTGTTACTATATTAATTCTTTGGGAGAGTAACATCCAAATATTTTGCGTATAAAAGGCCCATTCCTTTTTATTTGTAGTAGACTCCAATTATTTTTTGCTTCCATTTTCATATTGTGTCAAAACACCTTTTAGTTCTCATTGTTGATATCATATCATCATTGCTTGGTTACTTCTCTATTATTGTTCTAAATCTCTATTAGAGTGTGCCCTCTAAAAAGAGGTTCATCATTGTATCTTGGAGGTCAATCCGCTGCTGAGCCTTTTTGCACCACAAAAATTCTTCCAGTAGGGGTGGAATTCTGATCTTAAGGACAATGTTTTTGCCCGCCTTGACGTTGTTGTATCATTGTTGTTTCGCTACTGTGTTCGTTGCTGTTTCACTGCTGTATCATTGTTGTTTTGTTGTTGTTTCACTGATGTTCTTCTGCTATTTTGTTGTCATTCTTCCACTATTTTGCTGCCAATTTGTATTAAATTTCAACAATAATATCCCAGTTCTTAATGAATAAAACATCCACTTCTCCTATTCTTTTATGGTATCAGAGCAATAAAAGCTCCAACGAGTTTTTTTTTTTTTTTTTTTTTTTGATCCTTCTTCATCTTGTCCTTTGTTCACCCATGGCCTCAAGCAATGTTACTATCTCCTCAACCTCTGTTTTTTATGGAATTATCTCCATTAATGCAACAACATTAACCTGTTAAAGTATGTGCCTTAGAGCCAATTCACATATTGTATTTTGACTCTTTGTATCATGTTTATAATTAATAGACATTTTTCTATGTCATGTAAGTTGTATTTAATTATATGTTATGATGTATGTCCTTAGGATGATAAAACCATAACGAGTATATTAAGTGTTTCAAATCTCGATTGTGAGACCTTATAATCACATAGAATTGTCATCCTGGAAACGTCCGTAGCCCCAGTATTATTCTGACCAAGGGTAACGATAATACGGTAAAGCTATCATAGTGTTAAACGACCTTGTCAAAAGATAGTGGCAGTTCTCACATATCAAGGTTGTTTGGTGACAACCTTGACATGTGAGAACTGGCCTATCTTACAACTTCTATTGTTAGCTAGAATTGGAGACTGTAACCCCAAGGGGTTGGCCTGATGGTCAATAAGGTTTGCTCCCTTCATTGACTTCTTGAGTTCAAACCACTTTGGAGCCACCTACCACATTTATGGCTTACTTGGCTTATAGGGCTTGTAAGGTGTTCAATGAGTCATATGGATTAGTTGAGGTACGCACAAGCTGATCCGGACATCCCGATTACCAAAAAAAAACTAGAGAATGTCTATCAAAAGAGGAGAATAATCATTTTGAAGCCTAAACGATTAAAAATGACTCCAACCATGTGAATTATAATTTCAGTTCTGAGTTTTAATATACTATCCACGAATTCCTTACTAAAGTCTAAACTATCAAAAAGTTCTCAATCAAAATCATTTTTATTCCTGTTACAATTCTATTTTATAAGTACATATCAGGATATATTTTCTATACAAATTTTTCTCCTATAATTACGCTAACCGTATGAAGGAGATAATTTCTTTCCATCCAACTTCCTATAACTACTCTAATTCCTTTAATATACAACTCACGCCAACACTCCCCCTCAAGTTGATGCATACGGATCCTTCATGCGCAACTTGATCAGTGAGTTATGGAAGTCTTTGCTGGACACGTCTTTGGTAAGTATATCTGCAAGCTGTTCCTCAGATTTGACAAATGGGAACTAGATTGTATTATTCTCTAGGTTATGTTTGATGAAGTGTTGATCAACCTCTACGTGCTTGGGTCGATCATGCTGAACCGGATTATGTGAAATGTCTACAGCAGCTTTATTGTCACAGAAGAGGTTCATTTCAGACTTGGGAGCAAAACCAATCTCAGATAATAGTCTTTTCAGCCAAAGGAGCTCACACAACCCTTTGACCATCCCACGAAACTCTGCCTCTGCACTCGAGAGTGCCACCACATTTTGTTTCTTGCTTCTCCACGTCACAAGGTTTCCACCTACAAATGTGAAATACCCTGACATCGACTTCCTATCAGAGATGTTCCGGGCCTAATCTACATCGGCATAGCCATCAACTTCCACATGATCATTCTTAGAAAACATGAGCCCTTTTCCTGGAGAAGACTTCAAGTACTTTAGTATCCGAATTACAGCCTCCATGTGTTCTTCACTTGGACAATGCATAAATTGACTCACTACACTCATAGCATAAGCAATATCTAGACAAGTGTGAGAGAGATAAATTAGTTTTCCAACTAATTGTTGATATCTTCCCTTGTCAGTTGGTTTCTGGTTTGGATATACCCCAAGTTTATGATTTTAGACAATTAGGGTATCCACTGGTTTGCATTCCAACAATCCAACTTCAGATAATAAATCTAGGATATATTTTCTTTGGGATAAAAATATGCCTTGGGGTCATCTAGCAACTTCTATCCCAAGGAAATACTTGAGCCCGCCTAGATTCTTCATTTCGAATTTGCTAGCCAACTGCCGTTGGAGCCGTGAGATTTCTTCAATATCATCTCCCGTAATGATCATACCATCGACATAAACAATAAGAGCCGTAACTTTGCCTTGCTGTTTTTTGAGAAACAAGGTGTGGTCTGCGTTGCTCTGTTGGAAACCATACTTCTTCATTGCCAAGCTAAATCACCCGAACCAAGCCCGTGGTGATTGTTTTAACCCATATAAGACTCGTTGTAACTTACACATCTCATTAGTTCCTGTGGTCACTGAGTAGCCTGGAGGGATGTCCATATAAACCTCTTCTTCAAGCTCACCATGAAGAAAGGCATTTTTCATGTCCAACTGATGTAGTGGCCATCCTAAATTTGCTGCAAGAGATAGCAACATTCTAACAGTATTTAATTTTGCTACTAGTGAGAAAGTATCTTGATAGTCTGTACCATATGTTTGAGTGTACCTTTTTGCCACGAGTCTTGCCTTGTATCTTTCTATAGATCCGTCAGCTTTGTGTTTAATGGAAAACACCCACTTGCACCCCACTGTTCTTTTTCCTTCCGGTAGTAGCACTAAGTTCCATGTCTTGTTCTTGATTAGTACCTCCATTTCATCTTTGATTGCCTGAGTCCACTTCAGGTCTTCTAAGGCTTCCTCCACCCTTGTTGGAACATGACACACAGACAGGCTATGCACAAATGTCTTGAGAGGATCATTCAGCTCATTTGTGGACACATAATTGGCGATAGGGTATCTTGATCTTCTTTCCTCAATGTCTGGTGAGTAGCGGCTTGGGGGTTTGCCACGATTTTTCCTATTAGGTAACACATAACTAACAGGAGATGTCACAATATTTGTGTTAAAAAGGCTTACCTCAAGATCATTCTCAGGAGTTGGGTCTTCGGGTACTGCAGAAGGGGAAGAAACATGCACTTCATGATCATTTTCATGGTGTTTAGTAGCTGAAGAAATATGTTCTGTTTGCCCCGAAGAGATTGGGTCTTCGGGTACTGCAGAAGGGGAAGAAACATGCACTTCATGATCATTTTATGTTCGCCTCGAAGAGATATGTTCTGTTCGACCCGAAGAGATATGTTCTGTTCGAGGTTCGTGATCATTTTCTGTTCGCCCCGAAGAGATATGTTCTGTTCGCCGTGGTTCCACATGCGTTTCAGATAAGTTCGGCCAATTTAATTCCATTCAATTCTACTCTTCTTGTCTAGTCTCCCCCTGAAGAGGAGAAGTAAGTGGAAAAAATGTTTCATTTTCCCTGAAGGTGACATCCATAGTAACATAGGTGCAACCAGAAGTAGGATCATAGCATCTATAAACTTTTTGATGAAAAGCATAGCCTATAAAAAAACATCGACGAACACAAGGGTCCAGCTTAGTTCGCTGGTTTTTATGGAGATGGACATACGCTACGCACCCAAATACACGTGGAGGAAGCATCAAGACTGCAGGCACCGGAGTATAGCCCGAGAGCGCTTGTAATGGAGTTCTAAAATCCAACACCTTAGAGGGCATCCGGTTGAGCAAATGAACGGCAATGGTGACGGCGTCAGCCCAAAACCGATTAGAAGCATGGGCACCAATTAAGAGAGCTTGAGCGGTTTCAAGAACATGGCGGTTTTTCTGCTTAGCAATGCCGTTTTGTTGAAGGGTTTGGGGGCATGAAGTCTCGTGAATAATGCCATGTTGTTGAAAGTACTCACGAAATTGGTGATTGACATATTCACCACCAATATCCGATCGAAGGACCTGAACCTTAGCAGAAAATTATGTTCGCACCATAGCATGAAATGATTTAAACACACCGAGTACTTCATCTTTATGTTTAAGCAAATACAGCCAAGTCATGCAAATGCAGTCATCAACAAACAACACAAACTATCTAAAGCCAGATACAGTAGTAATTGGGGAAGGACCCCACACATCAGAGTGGATCAAAGCAAATGGAATATCCTTTTTATTCAAACTTAATGGAAAAGAAGCCCTATGACCTTTTGCCAATATGCAAGTTTCACATGGAAAATCAAACTTATTCAACTGAGAAAATAAATCTGGGAACAAATGTTTCATATAGGTGAAGGACAGATGTCCTAACCGACAGTGCCAAAGCCAAAGTTCCTTTTCTTTGACACCAAGAGAATGATGCGTATGATGTGCTTGGCCCGCACTCACGTCTTCGATATAGTAGAGTCCCCCCCTCTTAGTACCACGCCCAATGATCTCCTTCGTTAGAATGTCCTGGAGAAGATAGAAAGTAGGATACATTAACACCATGCAGTTAAGATCAGAGGTTAGTTGGCTCACGGAGAGAAGCTTATGGGATAAAGATGGAACAAGCAAAATGTTCTGCAGCTGTAACACAGGAGATAAGGCCACAGTGCCCGCTCTAGTGACTAGAGAGGTAACGCCATTAGCATTGGCAATATTTGTGCATTTCGTTAGGGAAGTCGTGATGAAATGGTCAGTGGCGCTGGAGTCCAGGAGCCATGCACCATTGTTAGCATCATTAGTCGAAGTATAACAAGCACAACCAGAGTTACCTGAGTCTAGAACCAATGCCATCTATGGTGTGACGAAGAGTTGAGGTTCGGCAATAACCACGGTTGCTTGACCAGAGCCTACATCCTTAGTGCCAAGGTCACGACCCTTCTTAGCCTAGAGATCATTCCACCAATCAGGATACCCATGTAGTTTAAAGCAAGTGTCACGAGTGTGTCTCGAATTACCACAATGAGAGCACTTTAAACCGTCGAAAGATGCACGAGATTTATGCTTGCCATTGTGCATGGTAGGAGGGTGGGTAGAGGATCCAAGTCTAAGTCCTTTGGTGGCGAGAACAGCGCCAGATACACCATCTGCACTGCCAGTGATCATAACAAATTGACGGATGGCTTCACGACGGACATGGGCATACGCTTGCTCTACTGTAGGGAATGGGCAAAGCTGCAACATGTCACCCCGAATCTTATCGAGTCGATCATCCAGACCATCCAAGAAAACAAATACTCTGTCTTCTTGAAGGATAAGATTATAATGTTGGATACCAACGACACATTCCTTAGGATTAGGCCGCCGGAAGTCAATCGCATGCCATAAGCCTTGGAGGTCATTGTAGTATTTCTCAAGAGAGCCTCCAGCCTGTTTCAACTGTGTCACTCGACGTTGAAGATCATAGACCTGAGACGTGTCACTACCATCGAAGTAAGTGGTAGCAATGGAATCCCACACCAACTTGGCCGTAGGAAACCGAATGAAATTCCCTATCAAGGAGGGATCCATGGAGTTTATCAACCAACCTTTGACAATGGCATTGTCCGTACGCCATTTGCAAAATATTGGATCTATCAAAGATGGTTGTGGAATATCACCATTGATATATCCCAACTTGTCTTTGCCAGAGATATACATCTCGACAACTTGGGACCAGAGAGCATAGTTGGTTTCATTCAACTTGATGCCGATCAAAGCAGCGGAGGGTTCGGTGGTCATGGTCGGGGTTTGGACTTTGGTGAGAGCTTCAGTCCTCTTAGTCGTGAAGTCAGAGAAGAGAGAATCGGAATGAGACTCACCAGTTGGGGGTGCTGTATCAGAGTTTGACGACATGGTGGGCAAGGTGAGGGATGGGAAGTTTAGGGTAGGTGGGTACCAGGGTTAGGCTCTGATACCATGTCAAAAAGTTCTCAATCAAAATCATTTTTATTCATGTTACAATTCTGTTTTATAAGTACATATCAGGATATATTTTCTATACAGATTTTTCTCCTATAATTACGCTAACCGTATGAATGAGATAATTTCTTTCCATCCAACTTCCTATAACTACTCTAATTCCTTTAATATACAACTCACGCCAACATAAACATGTGACGATCATATTAGACTGGGTTCTGTAGTTACAATACCACTTGACATTGATATTTGATAGAGGAAATTGATTATTTTGATGGCATAAAAGATAGAACCGACTCTCCAGGTCATGTGAGACGTAAACTATACTGTAACAAAGCCAATACGGAAAATGATAATTATGCACATTTAATTGTTGCTCTTTTCCTCTTTTCGCTCTCCTTTCTCTTAAATCTCTTAAAACTTTAAGAAACTTTCTTGAGCTTTGTTTTTATAGACAGCATCATTATATTATAGAAAAGAGCTTTTATGAAAGATAAATTACATAAATTTTAAAGAGTATATGGATAGAAATTCAAGAATTCACCCGGTCTTAAATTAATTAAAGAGTTCTAATTAATGTGATATATCATCATTTCATCGCCTTCTCTGGATGGAGCAAATTTAAAGATTGGCATTCATGGGAGTCAGAACCCAATTTCTGAAGTATTATATAGTCAGTCCTCTTCAATAGCGTTTGCAATTCATATTAAACCAGCATCTTGTAAATTTAAATTTCCCAGTAAAACCAAGTGTGACATTAATTAATCATGCTAACTACTACCTAAGATGTAGGTTTACGGCAGTTTGATTACGTCCCTAATTGTCATATATGATTATAATGAACAGTCCCTTTATATATTTTGATTCGGCATTAAAACTTTAATCGAATAACCACCCTTGGGTGGTCGGGTAGGCGATAGGGATTCTTGGGTTAGATGTATTACTCAAAAAGTCTTAAGTTTGATTCTTTTCGATTGCTAATAGGGGTAACCATTAGAGGGTTTACCCGATTGTTAACTTCATAGCCCAGTGATTAAAAATAAATAATACAGCAGCTAAAGAAAAAATTGAAGTAAACTAATAAAATAAAATTTTGAGTCTGGTCCCTAAACCCCACTCATCATAAAGTGGGTCCTCCCATGTCTAAGAGCTAATCTTGTTCTATACTTCTATATATACAAGAACTTGCTTCTACTTCAGGTTTTGATTTCCTTGATCAAACATGGCATCAAAAGTTTCCAGTAAGATTGCTAGCTTAATCTTGGGAGACCCTTTTGGCTGCTCTTTTTGCCATTACTCGGGGGGTATGCATGGTTTAGGGTTTATATTCCATAACTGCCACCTGTCCAGCGGGCGGGCTTACCTTTATTAGGTAACTTTTCTTCTCTTGAACCTGATCTTCGTTGATCTTTTAAACCAAATTGTCTCAAATTGATGGCCCATTTATAAAACTTCAACTGGGAAGCAAAATCTGCATCGTGATAATTTATGCCAACCGTGACTACCATACGGCATGATGAAATTGTCTCAGTTTGAGCTAACAATTCTACCGGTAAATTTAGGGATTCGCCTCTGGGTGGGGATTCTCCGAATAAGCAGGGACGGGGACAAAATGATTGCCCAAAGACGGAGACAAGATAGGGATAGGGATAGATATTTCCCCGCCCCGCTTAAACCCCAATATAAAATTATTAAATTAACTTTTCCATATTTATATAATTACAAAGATTAATACAATAGTGATAAACACTTCTCACTAACTTTCTCTCACAAACGCGATGTGTCAGCTAACATGGGTCCTGTTTGTCCAAAAATGGGTTTCACCTGACCAAATGCAAGCTAACTAATTGCGAGCTACCACATCGCGTTTGTGAGAGAGTGTTAGTGAAAAGTATTTATCGTGCTATCTTTATTCAATTACAAAAAACTCTCCATATATATAGCCAAGGTCAAACCCTAAACCAATTAAGTGAACTCTTTAGAGAGAAAGAGAGAGAGAATTTTCTCTCAACTCTTTGGCTAGAGTCGACTTTGCCGTTGGTGGTTTTCACCGCAACTCTGACGCCATTTTGCAATTAACACTTTCCCAATCAATCAAACACCTAGCCGCAGTTTCTAGAAGTTCTCTTCTCGCCATGCCACTCGCACTTATGTTGTTGTGCTTGCACACAACCTTTGGAGATCTCTCACAGTAGCCTCATTTTCTTTGCAACCGATTGTGTTGCTGACCATTAACAGGTCGACTACGCAATCCTTTCGACAATCTGTGTCGCACGAGTAGTGTTGTCTCCCTAATTCGGGGTGGGGGTGAGGCTAGCACAGGGGTCAATATTTCCCTATGGGACCGACGGGGGTTCCTTGTCATCCCTGTAGCGTACAATCAAGAGCTCTCGCCTGGCCCAAGACGAATCAGAGCCAATCCCAACCAAAAGTGTGCAGATAGTCAAGAGGTCTCGCCTGACCCAAGAGGAATTGTAGCGAGGACACTGGATCTTAAGAGAGGGAGATTGAGACATCCCACATCTCTTGAGAAGGAGAGACCGAAGCTGGTTAAATATCAAGGGAATCTCCCAAATGTCAATACACGTTTTAGGCTTGAGCAAGGGTTCTTGGGCCTAAAAACAACACCGTGAGAAACTGGACTTCGGAGTCAAGTCATTCAAGCTGTTAAAGCGGACAATGTCTTGATAGTATTAGGCCGACTGTGGGCCAAGGTGTTACAAAGACAAGTCAGAAACCATAGCACTTCACGAAACCAGCTGAAAACACATGGTTATCAACATTAACTTTTGAGAAGGTGGTGTATGGCATCAGTATACGATGGCTCAATAAGCAATTAGGTAAATTTTGGCATTATGGGAGAGGAGCATCGATCAAGGAGACAAGGAGAGCAAATTTAGACAGAGCTAGTGTACTAGATATAAGTGTACTATACTTTTTTTTCTTTGACCAGGTTTTATCCACTGGGTTTTTTGGGCATGGTTTTTAACGGGCAGTATTGAACACATCCAACTCCATTATACAGTTTATCATGTAATTATGTTTATTTGCTTAAGATTTTTGGTCCCATTGCATTTTTCCTGAGTCAAGTATAATTATCTGTGTATTGTGGATTTTATTTGGCAGAGATCCAAGGAGTACTGTAAGAACGTGGATCCACCACCACTTGAGACTTTTTCGTCATGCCATTGCCGCCTTTTGACACATGGCATATATGCTAACTACCTACTACCTAGTGGCTAAATGACAGGTTTTGATTTGTTTAGGGGCAGCAAGGATTACTATATAAACCCGTTCCCTCCTTGGATTTTGCAGTACTGATCTGAGAAATAAATCAATGAGAAGGAAACAACACTTCACCCCTTCTATCGTTCTTCTACTCATAACAGTCTCTTATCTTTCATTTATTACATTTTAGTCCTTATTATTATTTAATATTTCCTGAATTAGTTTACAACAAATATAATGCCTTTTCCCAATAAATAATTTATTGCAATCTGATAATTTCTTTTTGACAAAATGCTTTTGCCTGATTTTTCTGTTCATGCATGACTTACCCAACCAGTGACATACCGCACAAGGCCTTCACACCTACCAGACACCATAATGCCTGCTAATTCCTAAAAAAACACTTTTGAAAAAAGGGTAATTACCCATGCAAGAACCTCTTAAAAATATCTAATTACCAAGGTTTAATCATGTAATCAGTAATCACTAAAGAACATCAGAGTTCAGCTGTCAGTCAATGAATTGCAATTTGACTCTTAAGCTCAACTATAATTCTTTTCTTGGTTCCAATACTGGGAATACAACATTCAATCAAAACAAAAGCGCACTGGCGTATTACTGAAATTCATGATAATTAACTGAAAACTTCTGAAGCCATTGTCCATGTCAACCCAGCAGCAGCAGGTTAAGCCAATTAGCTTAGCACCAAATTTTGCAAGAAAAGATTGCCATTGTATTTAATATCAAAATTAAACATCCAAAACATTAACTTAAAGAAAGAAAATTGCGAGTAAACAAAATCCCTCTCCACAAAACATAGAACATAATCGTTAACTTCAAAAATAGTATGGAAAAAACAAACTAGAGTTTTCACCTACAACAACCATTAAAAACATTAATTCTTAACAAATATCTTCCAAGCAGACAGTAAGACAGGGAGGGAAGATTACTTCTGAATCACTAAGAACTAAATAGTGCCAGAAAGGAAGTCGGAAACATTTAAGAGTCAGCGATAGTAACTTCCACCTCAACACCAGGTTCAATTGTAATGGAAGTGATCTGCTTCACCACATCGGGGGAGCTGAAGAGGTCAATAACTCTCTTGTGAACACGAAGCTCAAATCTATCCCAAGTGTTGGTTCCTGAAAACAATATGGCCATAACGAATTATCTTTTGATAAAAAGCATGAAAGCCATTCTAAAAATCCAAAGTGCATGCTATGCCAACTGCACATTACCATACACCCGTATTGCCTTAAGTATAGAAACAAGGACCCTCACACCCCTGGAGGACCCAGGCACTATTTTACCCACAACTTATAGTAGCTCATTTATACCTTAATTGTCAGAAGAAAGAATCAAATTGTGTAACTAAAACTAAGCATACAAATGCTTGGAAAGACTGAATGGGTCTCCAAATAAAAAATTGATTCACCACTCTGTTTCCTAAAGTTACTCAGTTAAAAGGAGTCATGGAACATGTGACAAATTCTTTCAGGTTCACATTTTTCTTCAATTAAGAAAACCTTACCGAATGTCATACATATGAAAATGAGGCTTAACAGAAGGTCTCGTCAAGGAAAATATCCATTTATACATATTTTAAAGAACTTTCAACACTGGAACAGAATTAACAAAAGAAATCCAAGCAACTAATTTAAAATGCAAATATGTTTAAATAGTCTTGAGATCAATACCTTCACCACAAGGAGACTTCCTAGTGGTAATGTGAAGAACCTTGGTTGGCATTCTCACAGGTCCCTTAACCCTCAATCTCTTATCCTTGGCACCACGAACTAAATCCGCACAGACTAATATAACCACAAAAAAGCGCCGTAAGAATAGCTTAAAAAAATTCCTACCATACCATACTTAAGTTGCCATTCTACTGCAAATTCAGATATAAACAAAATCATAGAGCATGAATAAGCTCCAAACCATAACCATTACAACAAGGCTATGATCTGATAACAAAGCATCATTATGCGAAATAAAATAATAATCATATGGGTGTGATTGGATTGCAAAACACAGACGAAAAAATTACCTTTCTCGAGATTTTTCACATTCTTCGAGGAAAGAGTGATTCTTATCTTGTGAATCTGCTCTTGGGGCTCCTCCAAACCCGGCTTGGTTGGTTTGATTCCGTAGGCCGCCATTGTTTGTAGACTATTCTAGGGCTTACTGAGAATATAATAGCCAAAATTCATTCAAAATATGCAACTAACAAGTGCTCTTCAATCACATAAACTAAATAATTTAATTTTCAGATTAACAGAAAAATGAATCAGTCTTCGAGTGTTGAAACACGAATGAAACGGGAAAAACAGTACATAAAACAAGGCACATAAACAAAACAAAGTCGTCATGATTCTGTCAAAGATAGAGGGAGAGGGAGAGGGAGAGAGATACCTAGATTGTGAGAGAGAAGGGAGCTGCTGCAGCTTCTGCTTTGTGAAACAATGGCCAGTTCCAATAAAATGTTGCGAGGGTTATATATGTGTAGTGTTATTACTAGGGTTAGGGTTTTTGTTTCGATCTCAATCTCTTCGGCTGGGTAATGGGCCTTCAAGTTGCTTTGTCAGAGTTTAAGCCTGGCCCAAGTTCTAAACCTTGCTTGTTTTTCCATGGAAAATTCCAACCCCACTAATTAGATCAGCTACCATTTTCAAAATCAAACAAGGGTAAATTTGTAATAATTAAAAAATAAATAAAATAAAATTTCATTAGACATCGATATTGAAAAATCAAGGTTCAGTCACTAATAAAAGCTTCAAGAAATTGATCCAAAGAACAATATTAAAACTATCATTTATCATAAAGTTCTTCTCACAAGTTAAATTTTTCATCAAGCGATCAAAAAATATCATTACAGATCCAATTTATCATAAAGTTCTCTTTTTCAGAAGTTAAATTTTTCATATTATAAATTTCATCAACCTACGTACACCTCTTCTCTTAACTTTGGTAGTAAATGAATTTGTTGATTAACCTCTTCCTTTATAGTCGGATAATAAACTCTTTAACCAATAAGGTTAGTTATACTCAGAGGGTAGTACATAACTACATACCACATTTGTGCGATTATCTTAATTCATTAGATTTTTAGGGTATTTCATAGCCCTTAAGATTAGATAGGTTCTAATATGGGCCTAATATGGGCCTGGATATCTCAAATACCTAAAAAAATAAAAATTTGTCGATTAGATTATTTAGAGCAGTGTTGGAATTATTGTTGTATTATTGAAATATATATTCTTACATGTATTACAATTGGGTTGTTATGGTTGGACTCCGTTGAAAATTCCACCACTAGTTAATATTGTGAATAATATTTCATCATTCAAGAGAGTGAGAATGAATTAGTTAATGATATGGAAATTTTGTAGAATATCTTTAACCAGCTATTGTTGAAGTTGAACCTCATTCTGCAGCATCGCCTAGAGGTTTGAAGGGTGGTGTTATGACTTATGATCTAAGAGGGTATTTGTCTTAACTTAAAAACTGGTTAAACTAGCTTATAAGCTCTAAAATTAAGCTGATATATTTGTTTATAATTTTTCTGGATTTATAAGTTAAACTTATAAGCTAAAAAAATAAGTTGGGGAAGAGATATTTTTTATTTTTTTATTTTTTGTAGCTTATAAACACTCTGCTTGTAAACTAGTTTAACCAAGTATATTACCACATTATCGTTATTTAATTTTAAAATTTCATCGTACAATTTATTAATTGATAAAAAATATAGTATCATTTTAATAATAAGATGTACTTATAGACTGCATTTTACCAAATGCGTCAATTACTTATCAGTCACTTATAAGTACTTTAACCAAACACATAACTGCTTAAAATTTCAAATGCTTATAAACACTAACTACTTATAAGCTAATTTTCATAAGCTCAGCCAAAACAGGGTCTAAGCTTCAAAACTTAATCTGGGAAATGAATTTAAGCTTATAATTTATTTTTATATATCTTATTTAACAGAAGATTTAGACAAACACATTTTTTTAATATATTAATATTTTTTTAGTGGCCTTAATAACAAACAAGCACCATGAGCTCAATAAGTTAAAGTTCAGAGCTCAAAAAATTTGTTGAATTCATTCGGAAACGGCATATCAAGATTATTATGACTAGTTTAAAAGAAACATATTTCCCTGAAAACGAATATCTGAAAACATAGAAGCAACAATAGTAGCTTTCAAATGGCTACAATACAATCATTCAATGAACCACATTTAGCCATGGAATATGGTAGGAAATCTTCCAACTGCTACTGCCAAAACTACACTAGAATGACATGCAGCTGTGGTAGTACATCCACTGTGATTTGCAAGAAAACTGTAATGAAAAAAGAAGAGGGAAGAGAGCTGGGAAAGAGGATACAACATCCAAAGTGTCCAGAGATTGTAGTAATAACATCACACCCAAAATGTCTCCAGAGCAGGCTAATTGTTCACACAAATCCAATAACAATCACACATGAAAAACAAAACAAATCAAGCATTCCTTCATTTGAAATAAAATTTGTTGAAAGATGAGCACACCAGAGCATGCAGGAGTATACACAGACTGTGTGCATGTTAGCTACACGTATTTTACTATACTCGGCTCCTTACATTTCTATGCTCACAATTAAAAGTTTCCTCAAAGGAGACTACCTTTTTTACCATCAATTCCGGGTTTTGTCCAGCCTATATGAAAAATACAAAGTAGCCCAATAGAAGAGCCAAATGATCCTCTCCTTTGGTGTAAGTCTACCGTTAATGCAACAATTAAATTAAAATCATTAATCAGCTGGCCAAAAACTAAAAGAAAACTTCAATTTTCATATTATTATTGTACAACAAAAATACACAAAACACAATTAAGCTTACATCCTTCACAGCAACATGTAGAAGACAATAATTTCACAGGAAAACCCAAAACAGGTGCATGCTATTATTGAGACTCCAAACGATGATTATATAAGTTTTCAGATGATCAAATGTCCCAAATTACAGATCATGACTGTAATGACTAAACTACACATCATAGAAAAAAAAAACAATGTGGAATATGAGAGAGATGCTTCTGGTTTCTCTATCTAATTCATATAAGCCCAGCAAAGAATGCACATCAACCATGAAACCTTCACTATCGTGGTTCAAGTATCAGGAATCAAATCAAATAAAGATTCATAAAATCCTACCACAGATCCACAAAAGAACTCATTTACACAGCACTCTTCTTGCCTGATGGTGAATAGTAGTCTAGATACCATCTCACAAACTTCTTCAACCCAGCCTGCAAATCTGTTTTAGGCTTATACCCAAGCTCCCTCTGTGCCAAACTAACATTAGCATGAGTAAACAACACATCCCCATTTGCCGGCATTGGTAACACAATCTTCTTCGCCTTCACCTTCAACAACCTCTCCAACGTGCTAACAAGCTTACCAACAGGCTCCGGTGTCGTATTCCCAAGATTAAACACTCTCAATTGCGCCGGTCCCCTCTTCTTCCCACCACTCCCTGTGCTCTTCTTTGCAGTATCCAGTGCCGCCAAGCAACCCTTCACAATATCATCAATGTAGGTAAAATCCCTAGCCACAGTACTATGATCAGGACCTTCAAATATCACCACATTCTTTCTTTTCAAAATATTCCTTGTGAAAAAGAAATAAGCCATATCCGGCCTACCCCACGGACCATACACAGTGAAAAACCTCAACCCTGTAATTGACAAACCATAAATGTGATTATAAGTATGTGCAATTTCTTCACCTGCCTTCTTAGTAGCAGCATATAAACTCGAAGGCTGATCCGTCCTGTCTTTCTCCGAAAAGGGAATTTTAGTATTTAGTCCATAAACTGAACTGGAAGAAGCCCATATAATAGCAGGCTGTGGATTTGCAAATTTACAAACTTCAAGCACATTAACAAACCCAGCAATGTTACTGTTAACATAAGAACTTGGATTCTTCATTGCATAACGAACACCGGCCTGAGCCGCTAAGTGCATTACGTGGCTAAATTTAACTAACCCAAAAAGCTTTTTCAACAACAAAGAATCATTAATATCACCTTCAACAACAAACACACCTGCGCGTTCAAGAAGCGAAGCGCGTCCACGTTTCAGTGACGTGTCATAGTAATCATTAAAATTGTCGAGTCCAACGACGCCGTCACCGCGTCTGCGCAATGCGGCAGACACGTGGGTGCCGATGAAGCCAGCGGCGCCAGTGACGAGCACCACACGACCGCCGGCGCGGGAGCGGGGGCGAGCGGAGTGGAGCACGCGGTACTCCCAGTCGGCGCCGCCCCAGAGACGGCGGCGAGAGGAGTCGGAAGAAGAGGGAGGGTGGTAGAAGAAGAAGTAAATGAGGGAAAGAAAGAGCAAAGACCAAAAGAGGAGTTTGGTGATGGAAAAATGGTAACGAAAGCGGTGAATGTAAAGGGGTTTGTCCATTTTCTGGAGAAAGTGATAGAAAAATGTAAAATTTCAGTGAATCATTATTTGGTTTTTAGGGTTTTCGATTACAATGTGAATGAAAATCTGTTATAAATTTAGAAACATTTGGTTGTTGGTGTTGTTTATCAAAGTGAAGGAAGTTGGACTGTTAAAGAGTTGGGTTTTCTGTTTGTGAAAGAGAGAGAGATATGATCATGAAATTAATCAAGTCTAATTGTAGTTTAAATCCTAACAGATGTCCTGCCACGTGTCCTCTCGTCACTCTCAAATCAAAAGATTCAATCACAGTTTAAGATGAGATAAAATTTGATTGGGTAATTAAGTGTATTTAGTTTGGTCTTGATAACAGAGAAGTTAATCCTATAGATTAAAAAATAAATAGATAAATAAATTTGAAGAATTTTTTTTTTTAAATCTAGCGGACTGAGAGAAATTAGGACATTAATTATATCTTAAATATAAGGTTTTAAAAATTAAAAGAAATATCTTATCAATCTCTTTTGTATTTAAAAAAAAAAATAGTTTAATACCAAGAAATTGGAAATAATTTATTGGTTAGTGTAAAAATTTATGAATAATAAATCCACCGGCAGGAGCAAGTTGAGAGAGGCAATGTGATTCTGCAAATCTGTTATCTTCATTTTCAGATCATCAACTTGCAATTTGTTTATTCATTTTTCTTACTTCGGTTATCTCCCCAGATATTGAGAAGAGAGCAGGCATCCTTTGTCTATCATCTTCAGTGCATGTGCATAGATCTGTCTAACATCTAATTTACCCAAAATCTTATTTTATATTATGTTATGCCTAAAAAATCAACATTGATGTAAGCCTACATCAACTAGCTTCAATTAGAGTTCAGGAAGGTTTTGCGCCATCTAGGAGTTGCCACATCACCCCAAAACAGAGAGAATACGGTTGTCACCAACTTGACAGATTCAGGTTTTGTCTATAAGTGAATGAAAACCGTACACTTGTCCAATCAGTCGTTATACCTCTACTCGTTGTTTGATATACGCAACCTCTTATAATCTCTCATATATAAAAGAACAGTAGAGGTAGGACTTGCATTAAGCATCCGAACCACTTCAAAAATCGTTTTTTATTTATTATTCAGTCTTTGCATTAGATTATCATATTTATTCACGTGTAATTTCTGAAAGTAGCTTAGCACTTTGCCCGTGCGAGTCATTGGTGTCAAAATCAAGCATAAACAGTTTGGTGCTAGAAGGAGAGTCTGATTTAATTCGATCTTCATCAAGAATCTCTGATCAACCAGTTCTATTCGCAAACAAATGGCTCGTGGTCTTGAAGCTGAGCGAGCTAGCACCAACAACGAGGAGATCCCTTGGGCACAGGATGATGCCTCTCCTGAGGTACCTCCAATTCCGCAGAGTACCATGGCAGATATTCCCTCGAGCTCACAGCTCGACCTAGCTGTGAAGAATTACTTGGAGAGGTTCAATAATGCTCTCCAAATGGTCAACCGAATGCTAGATCATTTGGATCAGGTTGTACTGCCTAATTCTAATAAAGCAGTGTCACCACCGAGGGCGCCTATAAGTCACACTAAAGCGCAAAAATGGGCAAAAGTCTATGCCGCGCACACTATAGTGCGTAAAGATAAGGGGAAGCAAGTGGCCGATAATGGGCCAAAGAGCTCTAGGGGACCAGTGAACCCCGGTCGTGAAACAGGTAGAATACCTATGGCTTTGCAACTTGACGGTATGTCGCATCATGAGTTGTCCCATGCCATATCGCATGGGCACCCCCACAAGAGTGCAAGGCAGGGAGATTCCCATTATCGTCGGCGAGATGTTCCGACCATCACCGCGAAGGAAATGTCCACCATCCGTGGGTTAGTTTTGACCACCATGGAGGTCGGGATAGCTCCTCTGGCCATTCCATGCCTTTACATGGCTCCAGCCAGCATGTGTCAAGGTATGTCAGAGGATCCGACCAAGGTGAGGAAGAGTCTGACCTATGGTCTTTCCTCAACTGTAATCGTGAGGGTCGAACCCATGTTGCAGGAAGTGATTCCCAAGTAGCTCCGCTTCCTCAGATTGAGGAGTTACAGTGAGCTCTGGATCAAATTAGAGTTCAATAGAATGAGCGAGAGCAGTATTGACTACTCCTCTCCCGTCAAGATTCAGAATGCCCAACATGCGAGAATTCGATGAGAATTCTGATCTGCAAGATCATCTCTATGAGTTTAATGACCTTATAGAGCTTCACCAAGTTTCAAACTTGGCTAAATGCCATTGCTTAGTAGTAACTCTAACTGCCTACGCCAAGCGCTAGTTTAGATTGCTTTCGCCAAGATCTATCAATTCATGGCAGCAGATGAGTTCGTTATTTTTTAGACACTTCTAGGCTAACAGGAAGTTTTCAATGCCATTGAGCTATCTGAGCAACATACAACAGAAAAAGGAATGAATCCCTCTAGTTTTATATCAACAAGTTCCACAGAGAGCTACATAAGGTGGCTAATACACCTGAAGAGTCAGTTTAAACTCTTATTATTACGGGAGTTCGCCCACAAACCGACCTATGGAAGAAGTTGCAACCTGAGGATGATATTTCGTTCACCCATTTCTACAACCTCACTGAGAAGTATCTCAAGATTGAAAATTCAGTAGCTGCCTTGAATCGCCACAACCTCGGTGCTTCGACAAGCGCTCCTAATCGGAGGGAGGAAAATCGGGGGGAAGGTACTAGAAAGCCTGATCGCAGATGGGCTAATGATAGACCTGGCAAAACAAGTGGGTGGGCCGAGTATGGGCCGGGTCAAACGGGTATGAACCCTTATACGGGTCCAATATTTTGGACCTGTGCCCTACCCTATACAAGTACGGGTGGACCCTTTTTTTTCTCTTTCCAGATATTAGTTTTTTTTCACCCCTAATAGTTTTTAATTATGATAATTACACCCCCAAAATTCCTGCAGTTTTAATTTTTTACATTTACACCCCCTAAATCAACTACTCTAAATTCAATTCAATTAAGAATATAAACAAATAGGAACCAAAATAAACAAATAACATATAATACAAAACTACAAATACCAACCAAAACTACAAATACCAACCAAAATAAACAAATACAAAATCACTAATACACAATTACACATAAACAAACAAAATAAGTCAATAAACTATAAATACCAACTAAAATAAATAAATACATAATCCAATATTCAACAAAAAACATTCTTAGGACAGCAAATGTTCATCCCACAGTGGGCATGATAGAGTCTCTTGATTCCACAGTCTCGAGATCAGTCAATGGCACATCAAGATCATCATCTGAATCATCATTCACCTCATCATCTATAAAACAATGATCAACTACAAATATTAATAAATGTAAATAATAAAATATAAGAAATATTATGTTAACATGTTACTTCTGAAGAATTGAACTTTTTTTATTTCTGAAATGGCCACACTTATTTAGATATTCAACATCTAGTGCCTTGTCTAAAATATTTATTCAATGTCTATACACTCACTTCATTGAACCCCAAACACCAATTTAATTAAATCCAAAACCCAAGCCCTATATCCATCAATTAACAGTACATATAACATGTCAAACTCTAATTTGATCACATATGCAGATAATATAATCAAAGTATATATATATCAAAAAGTAATGAATTACGTTATGCATGCGAAAATGTGTATCTCATGGAAATAAAAAGGGGCCACCGAATATTTAAAATGCAGTACTCAAGAACTCAATACAATTTCCACTCAAATTGCCTTAACTTCCAGCATTTTAAAACACCATGAAATCAATTTTCTCAAAGACATTCCAGCTAGGAGCAT
This sequence comes from Pistacia vera, assembly GCF_008641045.1. NCBI lineage: Eukaryota > Viridiplantae > Streptophyta > Magnoliopsida > Sapindales > Anacardiaceae > Pistacia > Pistacia vera. The sequence goes on from NW_022196509.1 coordinate 51,655, forward strand.
GCAAGTGTATTCAACCAACCAACCCTTAAATCAAATACATAACTCAAGCATCTCCCAAATGCTGTCCAGCCAAGTGCATGCAATTAAAGTATCCAGCCAATATCACAATTTATTGAAACAACCAAATGCATGCAAGTTCAATTAACAAGCAAATTACATTCCATTTTAAAACTCAAATTCAACATGCAGCAGCATAAACTAGTAAAATTTCATGCTTACAAAAAGATTCCAGTAGCCAAACATGATTCAACCAACTACCCACTATATCCTAGCCGACTGTAAGCAAATAGGATGTCCAACAAAACATTGAATTAAAAACACTATTAAGTCATTTTCTAATATAACCTCCAGCAAGCTTAACAATTAAGAAGAAGAACCAACTCAAGCATTTTCTAATATCTTGTCCAGCCGAAAATATATTTATGCACACAAAAATTTCCAACAACATCACCAAGAGACAGAGTAGCCGAAAGCAATGGAACTAACATCCCACAACATCATGTTTAATATCAATTTCTTTGCACAACACATAAAAAGAAAATCAAAACTTTAACATGCAAGGATCATTAACATGCAAAGACATCAGTCAACATTTTTAAGGAAAAACAGTTTTGGAAATATAAATTTCAGTGACTAGGAAATATAAATTTCAGTGACTAGCAAATACACATAACCGATAATAATTGATTCCAGTATACATCCCTTATACATTTAAGTAAACCCCACTTGCAAAACCCATCAACCAGGGGAACCCAACACAAACACACTCAATGACACAGATCAACGTATAAGGAAAGCTCACACAAAATTTGTCAAAACAACAAAAACAAACACATAAAATTAGGGGTTAGGGATTCATTACCAGACGACGAGGATGAGTGACGGCGACCGGCGATTGTGGTACTGTAGAACTAGGAATGGGAATTACTAACGAAGGACGAACTGATGAAGGACAAACTGACGAAGGACGATTAATCGAAGAGGGAGACACCGAGACAGGGAGTTGAACTTTAGGCACGAAGAAGACTGATGACTGATAAGAGATTGAGAGGCATGAGAGATTTGAGTTATTGAGAGTTTGAGAGATGAGATGCGGCCGTGATCTGAGACTGAGAGATCAGAGATGAGATAAGAGTGAGAGGCATGAATGCGTGATAAAAACTTAGGGATTCAAATTCATTAGTGAACTTAATAGTGAATAGTGACCAGCAAATACGGGTGATCGCGGGTTCCTATGGGTTCACCTGTATAAACCGTGAGTTATTGGACCAGGTACGGGTATGAGTCTCAAAAATGGGTTTAATATATTAGACCCGTACCCTATATTTTTTACCCTGGTACAAGCCGACCCGCGGGTCTAGACCTGTTTTGCCAGGTCTAGTTAATGACGATCAGAGAAAGGGAAAGAAACAGTGATTTGAGCCTAAGAAATCTTATGCCCAGGTTTCTCGTCGCAATTGCGATAAGAATCAATATACTCCGCTGAATGCATCAATATCAGCTATTCTGGATAAATCAGAAGAAGCTAATTTGCTCGGAGAGTTAGTGCCCATGAATAATCCCCCTTTAGCAAGGAACAATAAGAAATATTGTCGTTATCATTGGGATAACAGACACCATATCGATGAATGTTGGGCTTTTAAGCAGGCGATTAAGGACCTCATTAAAAAGGGGCACTTCAAGGAGTATGTTGATGGTCCAACTCCCACTCGGGAGAAGGACCAAAGGGACCAGGGGAAAAAGTATCATGGTCGCAAAGGCCTCCATCTTTTCAGAACGATATTTGGAGGGCCTCACCTTACAGAAAATTCTCGAAGTGATCAGGAGAAATACGCTCAAGAAGCTCGCCATGACCCTGTGAGTGTGATTAGCACAGCGTCGCGACCTGTAAAGGTGCGCAAAGAGAAGGAGATCACCTTCTTAGAAAAAAGATGCGGTACAATTGCATCACCCCCATGTGGATACACTCATTTTTGTGCCTAAGATGCACTTGTTTTTGCGCCTAAAATAAGTCGGTGCGAAGTCCACTAGATGTTGGCGGATAATGATAGTGCTGTGAATATCCTATTTCAACGAGCATTCGAGGAAATGCAATTGGACGAGACAAATTTGAAGCTTGCCTCTATCCCTCTTTATGGTTTTAAAAGGGATCATTTGATTCCCAAGAGTACAATTGCACTTCCTATCACTTTGGGTGAAACCCACGAAGTGACTAAGATGATCGAGTTTTTGGTAATAGATTGTTCGTCCGCTTTCAATGGCATATTAGGACGACCTCTACTTCGAAACTTCAAGGCTGTCATCTCCATCTATCATTTGAAGATGAAATTTCCTACATCGACAAGGTGCGGGGAAGTTAAAGCCTCTCAAAGTAAATCTTGCGACTGTTATGTAAGAGCAGTGCAGATGGCGTGCAAGGGAAAATGGAAGCCAATCGGTATTCCTGAGCAGGCTATGGCGATCAGCAAGATCAAACTACAGCTAAGTCCAGCGGAACACGGTTTAGATCCTTGGGTTCAGGAGGAGTATTTCCGCAGTGGGCCTGTTGAGACTCTATTTGAGGTATCGTCGACCAAAGCAAGCCAACCCATATATTGAGAATCGAAAGTAATCTTAGCCCTCAGCTCGCTGCCAATTTGACGAGCATCCTTAGACAGAATATTTATGTTTTTGCCTGGACTTTTGCTGACATGGCAGGAATCAACCCGAATGTGATATGTCATGCGCTTAACATCGATAGTGAGATCAGGCCAGTTCGCCAAAAAATGAGAACCCTAGACCCATAGCGTTATGCTGCTCTTAAGGTTGAGATAAATAAGCTTCTCTCAATCAGGTACCTTCGGGAGTCTTATTACCTGAGTTGGGTTGTTAATTTTGTTTTGGTGAAGAAACTCAACAGCAAATGATGAACTTGCGTTGATTTCACCAACCTCAACAAAGCATGTCTAAATGCAGTTTCCCTTTGCCTAGAATTGATCAGCTCGTTGATGCCACTTCCGGGCACGAGCTGTTAATTTTTGTGGATGCCTACTCAGGGTATAATCAGATCTCAATGTATGCATCCGACGAGGAGCACACATCATTCATTACAGATTGAGGACTATACTGTTATAAAGTCATGCCTTTTGGTCTGAAAAACGCTAGGGAAACCTATCAGTATTTGGTTAACCGTATGTTTTTCGAGAAGATTGAAAAGTCAATGGAAGTCTATGTCGATGACATGCTGATCAAATCGCATGTCGCTTCAGATCACATAGCCCATCTCGTAGAGATGTTCAGCATACTCTAGAGATATCTAATGAAACTCAATCCTCTCAAGTGTTCATTCGATGTATCCTCCAGGAAGTTCTTAAGGGATATGGTTAACCATTGGGGAATTGAAGTCAACCCCAAAAAGATCCAAGCTCTCTTAGATATGAAGAGTCCCGCCAACCAAAAGCAGGTTCAAAGCTTAAATGGGAGGATAGGGGCTCTCAGTCGATTCATATCAAGAGCGACATATTGTTTTTTACCGTTCTTTAATACACGTAGGGCCAACAAGAGATTTGAATGGACGCCGGAATGTGAGCAAGCCTTCCAGAGTATAAAAGAGCATCCCGAAAAGCCACCTCTCCTGTCCAAGCCACTTCCCAAGGAAAATTTATTTCTCTACTTGTTCGTCTCTCAGTATGCGATCAGTGCACCTCTCATCTGGGAAGAAGGTAGAATTGAGTAGCCAGTATATTATATAAGCAAGAGACTGTTGGACACCGAGACACGATATCCAGAGATGGAACAATTAGTTTTTCCCCTGCTGATCGCTTCCAAGAAGCTGCGACCTTATTTCCATGCTCACACCATCCATGTATTAACCAGCTACCCATTCAGACAAGTTCTTCAGAAGCCGGAGGCTTCGGGTAAGTTATTTAAATAGGCTATAGAACTAAGTCAATTCGATCTACATTACAGACCAAAAGCAGCAATCAAAGGGCAGACTGTTGTTGATTTTATTTCGGAGTTCTCCTATCAGCCAAATTGGGATCCGAACAGCCAGCCAACAAAGTTGTCCAGGAAACTGTTCGAAATTGTCAACTTGGAGTCTCTATGTTGATAGGTTTTTGAACAGGAGAAGAACCGAAGTTGGCCTTCTACTCATCAGTCCCGAAAGGACTCACATTTATGGAGTATTCAAGTTTGGGTTCAAAGCTACGAATAATGAAACTGAGTATAAAGCGCTATTTGTTGTTCTATGACTAGCAAGAGAAATGGGGTTAGATATGACCGACATTAATAGCAACTTCCAACTGGTTGTCAATCAAATTTTGGGAAAATATCAAGCCAAATAAGAGAATATGATTAGTTATTTGAAGAAAGCTAAGGTCGCGCTCAAGCCCTTCAAACGCTATACGATCAAGCAAATCCCAAGAGACAGTAACTCTATCGCAGTTGTTTTGGCAAAGATAGCCTCATCGCTGGATTCCGATGCTCTGGATAATATTCATGTTCGATACATCGAGGTTCCCGACATCAACTCCCCTGATCGGGTCGTAGCTACAACTAAATCTGTTTCCTGGATGACTCCGATTGTTCAGTATTTCTGAGATAGGATTTTTCCTGACAGCAAGGCTGAGACAAGACTCTTGCAAACTAGAGTTGCTCGTTAAACACTTATTAGGGATCAGCTGTATAAGCGAGGGTTTAGCACTCCCCTCCTCCGATGTGCAACCAATGATGAAGCAGCCTATATCATGAGAGAGATACATGAAGGGATCTGTGGTAATCACACTGCCACATGATCTCTTGCCAATAAAATTATTTGACAGGGATATTACTGGCCCCTGCTTCACGAAGATGCGTTCAACTTTGTAAAAAAGTGTGATAAGTGCCAAAGATTCGCGAACATCTTGCGAGCTCCTTCCCACCAGTTAACGACAATGACCAATCCTTGGTCATTCTCTATATGGGAAATTGATCTCATCGAACCCATGCCAAGCGACAAAGGGGGCGTCAAGTATGCAGTGGTCGTAGTGGATTATTTCACTAAATGGGTCGAAGTAGAACCTTTGGCCATGATCACTACAAAAAAGCTCAAAGACTTAGTCTTCAAAAATATAGTGTGCCGCTATGGAATTCCCCATATACTCATCTCTGATAATAGGAAGCAGTTCGACAATGAGGAATTCAAGCAATTTTACGAAGAGCTGAGGATTCATAAGAAATTCGCTTTAGTGGCAAGATCGTAAGCCAATGGTTAGGTTAAAGCTGTCAATAAGACTATTAAGCACACATTTAAAGTCAAGCTTGGCGCAGCCAATGGCAATTGGGTAGAAGATCTTTCAAAAGTTTTATAGGCATATAGAACGACTTTGAGAACCTCTATTTCAGAAACACCCTTCTCGCTAGCATATGTCTGCGAGACAATGGTTCCAATGGAAGTAGGTACTGATTCACTTCGGAGAGAGTTTTTCAGTGAAACAGATAATGAGGCACTCTTACATGCGAGTCTGGACTTAGTTGAAGAACATCGCGACAAGACTTGGTTAAGGATAGCTTCTTACCAACAGAGGGCAAAAAGATTCTTTGACTCTAAAATGGAAAAAAGACCACAAAGCGAAACAAAGCCATGAGGGTCCAAAGGAGGCGTGGCCAGAAGGACCCATAGCGGACAATACCTTGGACGTGTCTGGCACACGGGGAAAGCTCTTGAGCCCAAAGGTGGCAAGATAGAGGATAGCCCCCAGTCGTGACAGTCTTACTATTGTTTGCTAGAACTCTTTATTTTCATCATTCTTCTTCTCGAGCTTGACCGTGTAGAGGTGACTTAGTCTCCGTACACATTGCCTCGTATGACAACTTAAAAGGGTAAAAGAAACCCTAAAAATTCTTTAGGATGGTTTTCTTTAGGATTTGTGCCCTAAGTTTCTATTCTTAAAGGTGTTTCTTTTCAAACACTGTCCAAGAGTGTTCATCGTCTGAACCCATCAGACATCTATGCCCATTATTACTGTAAAAACTGAGTTTTTTAACAAAAATGAAAAAGAGAAAAAGAGAAACAAATTTCTTTACCTTTGGATTGTTGGGAATTCTGTCGTAATGATGAGTGCACATCAACCGGAAAGAAAAAAAATTGATTTCTTGAGTGTAAACACGTTGTTTTTCTCTCTAAATGTGCAAGTTCTGTGAGAAACTTGGAATGGGCTTAGGGTTTTATAGGGAAGAAGATGACGTTTGGTTTCTTTTATACGCGACGATTGGGCGAGATGCATTTCTAGCCATTGATTGCGACCACGTGTTGTCAATCTGTGCGAAGAGTAACTGTCACACTTCTTGAAAATCAACCGGCATTTCCCTTTATTGAACTTGCCAAGCGACACTGTGATTATCTCCTCCACATTAAATGTGCCCTCATCCGCATTTAATGCCTTAAAAGAGAATGTCGTTTCAGCATGACTTGCATTTAATGCTCATGGCTGGCACTTATTGTGCAAAGACACGTCTGTCAGATAAAGCTTATTTTATTGACTAAGACAGCTATCAAGCGCAATGGATAACATTTGAAAAGGTCATTCGAATAAAACACTATTCTTCATGTGTCAAGCTCGAAGCGAAGTGATTCTCAGTTTTCGACAATAAAATATCCAAGTGTTTTCAGATTACAAATGACAAATAAAGTTTGAAGCACATCGGTATAGCACTGAGTGGGATTCGACATAGGTTGCTGAACCTCTTTGGAACGATCACCTCAGGTCACTTGTGTAATGCTCAAAGATCCATGTCATGACCTCCACTCAATTTGCTGGTCGGGCTAAGTCGGCAACCTCATGTCGTTTTGGCTGTTCTCAACTGTTAGTTTAGGTAAGTCCTTCTCGGGACCATTCAGATCGCGGCATAATCATGAAGTTCTCAAGATTCAATTCTTGAACTTTAAGAACTGGGGAGCTTCTGTTATGCCTAAAAAATTAGGGCTGATGTAAGCCTACATCAGCTGCCTCCAATCAGAGTTCAGGAAGGCTTTATGCCATCCAAGGGTTGCCACATCGCCCCAAGACAGAGAGAATATGACTATCACCAACTTGACAGATTTAGGTTTTGTCTATAAGTGAATAGGAGCCGCACACTTGTCTAAGCCCCAGGTAACTTGAGGATATATCCTAAGTTATCAGCCAATGGAAGGCACGAAAGGACTTGCAGGGCACCTACCCACTTGCAGATTTGTAATCATTACCTTGAATTCCTCTATTATAAATGGAGGACTCCCCCTCTCATTTTTCAGATTCTGATACGGAAAACTCACACTTTGATTTTAATCTATATTTTTAGAGCAAAGATAACCTACGAGAAAGAGACTGACTTGATATTATATCTGAATAATCAGTCCTTGTACCTCTGCTCGCTGTTCGCTATATGCAACCTCTTGTAATCTCTCACATATAAAAGAACAGTGGATGTAGGACTTGCGTTAAGCATTCGAACCACTTCAAAAATCGTCTTTTATTTATTATTCAGTCTTTGCATTAGATTATCATATTTATTCACATGTAATTTCTAAGAGTAGCTTAGCACTATGCACGTGTGAGTCGTTGGTGTCAAAATCAAGCATCAACATATTCAATTGTTGTCTAACTAAAATAAGCTTAATATATTTATTATCACATTCAAATTACGGCTGATTAAGACCCTGGAAATTTTTCATCTTAATTATCATGAGAGAAAGACTTAAATCGAGGTTTTAACCCAATAGTCGAGATACCCCTCTCAAACTTACAACGATTAATCAAATTTTAAATTTAAAGCAACATTTTTTACAGACACTGGTAAATTAAGAATAAATTATCTATTCTACCCTTATTTGCAATATTTTAAAACCCGACTCGGCCCGGCCGATTTAATCAGGACCCGGAAGCTTCACTAGGTTGTGTTTACATTTTTCCTATTCACCCAAAACCCAAAAATTTGGGATGATGATCAGTGAACCATTGAAGTTTGGGATGTTGGAGCTTTTGAAGAGAAAGTGCCAGTGAGTGCAATGGTGGCAACGAAGCGACAGAAACAACCGGCTTATTCCAGCTATTGACAAGGCTAACGGGGGTGAGGTGAGGTGGGTTTTGGTCAAGAAGAGAGAGGAGTATTTTCGGGTGATGTGGAGGGTTGTCGATGTTGGCGTTGGTGAGATCTGGCCTGGAGTGCCGACGCTGGTATCGATGTTCGATTTCGGTCAGATCTTGGGTTGATTTTTAGGGGAATGGGCCAAGGGACAATTGGGGTTGCATTTGGGGTGTCACTGCCACCAACCAATCGCCGAACGATTCATATTTGGGATGTGTTTGCTAAATTTCTAACTTATAGGGACTTAACTATAATTTTCATGGGTGCATTTGTTGAATTTTTAAAGTTTTGCCACCTGGTTAGGCCGACTGGTTAAATCAGTCAACCCGAAACCCGGCAAATTTGTCAGGTTTCACCCCAAGTTGGGTTTTAAAACATTGCTTATTTGTATGAGTAAATTACTCATTTTACCCAAACATGGGTCAACAAATATCTATCAGTATCAAGACCACAATGGTGTTACTTAGTAGTAAGGGTGAGCATGGATAAAGGATAGAAGTGAAACCAGCCCCATTAGGGTTTGGTTCTGGTTCTGATTCCAATTCCTATAGTGCTGGAATCGGGAACTAGAACCGAGGTCCAGTACCCAAGTAGGAATTGGGGCTAAATGTAATTTTTGTAAATTATTGGGTGTGTATTTGTCATTTTTTTAAAGTTGAGGGTAATAAAAATTAGCCCAGGTACCTGGAATCAGAACCAGCACCTATGTTTCAGGTTCCGGCTCTAGGTTTTAGGAACTGGAACCGATCAGTTCCAGTTTTGATTCCAAATCTTAAGAATCAGCTGATTCCAATTCTGATTTAGGTTTTTAAAAAAGTGTTGTGTACCTGAAACCATCACCCTTACTCAGTAGTTTAAACTGCAAGACCTAGAAAATACTAGACCCAAAACGGGCCATTATCTCACGTTGCCATTGTTTAAAGTTTAACACAAGTGGACCAAAGGGATGTTGTAATTGGGCTCATTTGGCTGATCCAAATTTTCTATTAAATCACTCAAAATGCAATGAGACCAGAATCAATTTTACAAGAAGAAGCCCATTTCAGAATGTATTGCAATATGTGTGGCTCCAAATTAAGAGAGTTCACACTTCACAGTCAAAGAAACAACAGATCTGAACAAAAACAATAATCATCACAAATAGATTTTATAGAATAGTCAGGTAAGGTTCCACTTTTCAGAATGCAAGGAGGTCTAAAACCCAGCTGGCATATCCGGCTCCCGCATTTACATCATTCATTATTGAACCTTTGAATTGAGTTTTGCCATTAGGGATTTTTGGCCCTTTCCCATTTGGCTTCACCTGAAATAATCCCAGATTGAATTTATTTGTACAGAGATTATTATTATGCAAATGTGAATTGAAGAAGCTGTCAATCCTGAAAATCCCAGAAGGATAATAATGATTAACAATGATAAACACAGTATAAAATTGAATAATGATTAATTATCAATTAATTAGACTATATTCAGCCGTCGTTTTAGGCTTTTAGCATCATCAAAGGTGCTGTAAAATAAGAAACGTTTTCTTTATTTAATTTATGATATTAGCTTAAATAAATAAAAATATTTTCATAACTAAGAACTCTTTTCTTGCACTTTAAAAAAAAAATGAGAATCTTCAAGAAATACAATGCAATTAATTAGACGATAAATCTGACCTGAAATCGAAATTATTGACAAATGAGAGGACAAGTTAATTAGTAAAGTTAAGTTAAAGACAAAAAAAAAAAAAAAATTGCCACTAATACTCATAATTTTTTTTTTAAATGATCGAAGGTGTCCGACCCAGTTTATGCGTACTTCAACTAATCTTTCAAAACTTAAGAATTAACGTCGAATAAAAACTCCAATGACTAACTACCCCGTTAACACCCTAGGAACTCAAACTTAAAAGACCATTAAAGATGGTAAATATTCTAATTTTCAATCACATAAGTATAACATCAAAATAATGTAGATTTTGTTGAAATATTTTAGATATTGTTTGCTTTTGTTTGGTCTATTCAGTTGTGAAAAAACAAAGTAGCTGAAAATCAAACACATTTCCAATCACTTAATTTTCCTGCAATGATGTTGAATTTTTTGGGTTTATGTAATCATTCACGTCTCAAAACATTATTAGATAAGATTGATAAGATTTAAATATGTTTTATAAAAAGCATGATTTATGGCTTCTTTCGGTTCTCCCTTTTTTTTTTTCACTCACAACCAAAATTGTCTCTTCATCTTTGATTGTCATGTATCCCAACAACAACACCCATCATTTTGAAAAACCTTTTTTTCAGTCATAGGACCACAATTTTGCTTTTCCAACGTGATTCCTATGAAAATCACATGTTTTTTCACTTAAATTTATAATTAATCTCTGTTAAACAACTCCTCAGAAATTTAAGAGATTAATTGAGAGTACAGTAGATTTTTTTTTTTTTTTTTTTTGGTTGGTATTTGGTTGTTGATCAGTTTTTTTATACTTCCATTAATCCTCTAAAGTTTCGAAATTATAATCAGATAAGCCTCACTAAATGCCCAAGACCCTAAGCTTTTTTTTTTTTGTTTTTTTTTTTTTTTTCAGTCATAGGACCACAATTTTAGCTTTTCCAACGTGATTCCCCATGAAAATCACTATGTTTTTCCCTCAAATTTATAATTAATCTCTGTAAAACAATCCCCATAATAAAGAGATTATTGAAAGCACAGTAGATTTTTTTTTTTGGTTATTCGGTTGTTAGTTAGTTTAACGTATTCAGTTAATCTTTCAAAGTTCTGAAGTTAATAATCAGATAAGCCTCCAGTAGATATCAAGACCTAAACCCTTTTTTTCGTCAAAGGACCCACGATTTTAGCTTTTTCAACGTGATTCCTCATGAAAATCACAATGTTTTTCACTCAAATTTATAATAATCATTTATGTTAAAACAAATCCCAAGAATTAAAGAAATTAATTGAAAGCAAGAGTGGACCTTTGTACATTTGTATATAATCGAAGGATTCTGATACAATTTCATTGTAAATTATCTCTACTGTAGCTTGGCAGTCGTGAAACTTGTGTGTATTCAAAAGGTCCAAATTCGAATCCTCGTGACTACTAATAAGGGTAGTCAAAAGAAATTTACTAACCGTTAACTTAGAACCTCAAGATAATAGTGAAGTACGTATAAGTTGAATAGCCAAAAAAAAAAATAATAAATAATAATAATCATTGTAGAAACAGGCATTTAAATTCAAATTAGGATGGTGAATCCTTTACTTTCTGTGGCCAATTGCCCATAATGAATTTACCCTTCAAAACAATAGGTAAAAGAAATGATCACAACTCCTTACAGGTTTCGGAACACACCACTGCATTCAATGTGCTCACCTTAAAAATTCATGAACATATTAGAAATTTCAACCACCACCATGGATAAAGCTACATTCACAGATCAATTTACTGTTGCTTTCCCTTTGAGAAAAGTCGGTTTACATAATCAAGTATCGAAATTTTCTTGCACCCATATTGGATGAGAGTGAAGCTTTTCCATAAATAAGTTTGTCTGGTTTTAATTTCCTTTCAGACCAAGGTCAGCATCACAGTCACTTTCACTCCCAAACTCTATATTTTGTGCCCTGAAACTTTGCCAAGATATTTTATATCTCATGCAACTTGGCTTTGATTGAGTGAAGAAAACAAATGCCAAACTGGAAAGACTGAACGTATAATAAAACTTAACTTTACACATAATTTAAAGGATTCAGGTAACTTTTTTCTTTTTGTACAGGGTTTCTCATATTTTAAAGCAGCAACTTTAGACCTTTAAGAAAAAAATTGCAGAAGATAGTAATCCGCGTATTAAAATACAACCCCATAACATTTACGTATATTATCCATTAAAAGCACCAAAGCTACCGGTTTCTCCCCATTAAAGTCTTTGAAACACCACACACCCAATAGCCACAGCCATTCAAGTAGTGGTGTTCTATTGGAGTATTAGACAATTTTTCAAAGACTCGTTGACCACGTTCTTAAAAATAATTATAATATTGATTATGTTGTCAGGTCAGGTCCTTCTAAGCTCTGTTTACGCATGAATAGATTTTTTTTTTTCTTTTTTTTTTCCTAACCTAACTCGAAGACTTCTGTCTCTGTAATTATCTGGACGATCTGCAAAATTTTAGTCACGGAACAGGCATTTGCAGAAGATATGGGTGTAATTTATTAAACGTGAATTCGGTGGAGATAAGTTTTATACAGTTAATTATTGCAAAGATATGGACGTGAAAAAAAACTGTTGCCCTACAATTATTCACTTTCACTCTCTTGGCCTTTTACAACACACCATTCATTTTTTTTTTAACCGAAAGTATCTGAATCAGTTTACATACATCTTAATAATATCTCAGAATTCTGAAACTATTATAGGATCAGAGTTCATTTGGTACCCTTATAACAGTAACAGTTACGTGAACTCAAACTCGAGAGACCATTAACTTAAATCCTTTTTTATCTTTTTATCATCAAGTCATCAAATAGTAGTTAAAAGATAAGTGTGCACGTTTTGCATTTTTTAGAATATTAAAAATAAATGAGTTTATGTAATAAATATGTTTGACTATTTGTCTGAAAAAGACATATTAATTACATAATTTGAAATCATGTTTAACAACAAAATATAGTTAAAATATGTTTCCATTTGATCTAAATACATAAATTGACTCGAAAAAGATGGAATAGAACATGTGATAATTTATTTTGTTTTGATAAAAGAAAATACAAAAACGTAAAATCAACAAATTTACGAAGAGCAAGAGCGTGTAGGTCCCAACTTCAACCAACCTTCTATGACTGAACAGTAAAGTGTTGAATACGCGCCAATTCCGAGAGTACAGTATTCATCCACTGGGCTGGTGTATGTGTATCCCACGAACCCGCCTACATACCAAAGTTCGCTCGACAATGTTTTACTTTTACCAAGGAATTTAGACGCGCGTGAGACAACAAGACACACATGTCAGTGGATGCATGCGTGTTGTGTTGTGCAGTTTCTCCTTTCGATTCTTCTGTGAACACAAAGAAGAAAAGTGACCTCACATTCAACGGGTGGGGGCCACGATCAAAGTTTTTGTTGATCACAGTTTTGTTAAAGTTTAAATGGTGTGATTGAAGCGGTGGGGACCCACGAGAGTCGTTTTCGAGCTGACCTGTAGGATTGCTACTGGCTATTCGCTCAATCTGTCATGATTAGGAAGCCGCGCAATTTACTCCGTGATTAGGAACACCCATACTCTTTCACTCTTACGTGGCTGTAGCTCCACTTCCACTTGGCAAGTTGGCTCTTTCTCTCGCTCTGGGACCATCAGCCTCTGCTCCCAACTCCATCATTTTTACGCTGCTTTCGCTGCGTTATTGATGTATTTCTAAAATAAATTTCTCGGAAATATTATCCTAAATTTTGCACATCCAAAATTAGAGTGCGATAGAATTTGTCTTCTAAAATTTTTGTTTGTGAAATGGTTTAACAAAAACTACCGTTGAATAGTCGAATGATTGAATAAAGATTTTTAGAATATTATTCAAGAGATCTTGAGTTTTATTCATCTTAATTATTAATTGGAATAATTATTAAAGGTTTATCTGATCGTTAACTTTAGTATCTCAGATATTAGTTAAGGTATGCATAAACTGATTCGAACACCCCCGATCATAAAAAAAATAATAATAAAAAGGTTTGAGAGTTTGTTACCATAATTGATAATCTAATTATTACAAGGCAAATGACATTTTATCATTAGTTACCATTTTACCAACCTATAAACCATCGTTAAGATTGAGATGTGGCGGTAAAAATATTAAAAAACTAAAAAGCATGTTATTGAGGACATTTGGAGTAATCTTATTAAGGGAATTTTACCCTTTCTTGAAACTATAACATTATTCACTATAGTGAAAGTAACGTTCTCCTGGTAGTTAATCATTTATTTTCCCTAGATTTAACATTTGGTGTATGATTATTTATTCGAGTGTGTAAAGGTTATTTATTTATTTATTTTTTTTCTTTTTTTAGGATCGGAGGTGTTCATATCTCTCGGGATTTTAGGATTGCTGGTCAGATAAGAGCTCCAATCACTATTCTTATTAGCAATTGAGGAGGGACTTGAATTCAGGATTTCTTGAGTAATACATCCAAGAGTCCCTATGGAACTATTTTGTCACTCAGAGATAGTTAGCGTGTAAAGGTTTATATCGGTAAAACTCTTCAATTCTTTCTTTACGATATTAAATTTCTTAAGAATATTAAGTCATGTAAGAAGGGGGGAAAAAAAAAAAAAGATACACATAAAATTGAAGCTTATTTCACTTTTGAAGAAACAACCAAATTAGTTCATTAAATTAAGAAACTGCTATCTTTCTTCTGTGGACCGAAGGGAAAGGGTTGGACTCTTCTGCTTTGAAGGATCCTTTTTATATGATCAATTCTACTTTTTATTAAATTTTTATATATAAATTTAGCATATAATTCAATGCCATATACAATATTTAATGAAAAACCATCACTGGGCGACTCAGTAGTTAATTAGGACTCTTGGGTGTATTACTCAAAAGATTATGAGTTGCTAATAGGAATTGTCACTGAAGAATTTACTCGACTGTCAATTTTAAAACCCTAAAAGATTAGTTGAGGTACTTGTAATTTGAAGATTAATAACATAAAAGCCATTTAATTTTATTTTTGACCATTAGAGGTATTTAGATTAGTTTAGACATATCTCAACAAATCTCTTAAGACTTTAAAAAATTATAATTATCGATGAGATAAATGTATTAATGATTATCTTTATTAATATTTAAAAGACTTAAACTCAAAAACTTATGAAATCTTTTACCATTAAGTGGTGGTTGATGTCATTTTATTCATTTTCTTCGTGCTCTTAGAGTTGTCATTTCAATTAAATAAATGCATGTTCTTGATTTTATTCGTTTGCAATATTAGTAAGTTTTCAAAGTTTGACTTAATCAAGAGATTCTATTCTGGTTTGATTTTATTATCATATAATAAAAAGAAGTCAATGAAAAAATCTATCTAAAGCAATATTGTTTGGTTTTATTAATTTATCTGATTTGAAATGAGAGTGACTCTATTTCTATCCTTAATTGCCTCCGTTATTTTCTTCCTAATAATTGTTGTAGGAAACGAAACACTGGTGATAGTGATTTGTAAATCAATAATTCGGTGTATGTAAAATTAGAATCTCATTAACGTGACTACTTATATGTCCACCATCATGCGACAAGATACGTGAATAATTCGTAATTTCATATATAAGGGATTACCATCACTTTTTTTTTTTTATTAGAAGTGTTCAGGTCAATTTACGTACACTTTAACTAATCTCTTTAAATCTTAAAACTACCAGTTATATAAGAGTTTCAGTGACTACCTCCATTAACAATCGAAGAAGAATTTAAACTTATGACCTTTTGAGTAATACATCTAAAAATCTCTATCGGATCATTCAATTACACAGAGATAGTTTAAAAGAATTCCAATATTCTTGTATTTCATTAATCAATGCGAGATTGGGTCTCTCTATATCCTTTCTCTTTCTAAAATTAAACCCTAAATCTAAACTAATAACAACTTGAATAGTAGAGGGTCAATGTAGGTGAAACCCATTAATTTTTCATTTTCTTATGTCTATTTAGGGTTCACATGCCTTTAATAGATGCACAACCCAAATAAAAACTAAAACCTACAACAAACAACTTTATTGAAACCGTGACGCATATCCCATTTGATTTTTTTTTTTTTTTAATTAACATATACTTTCATTTTTTTTTTTTTCTCATATACGCAAACTCCAATAATTCAATATCAACAAGAAGTTGTAAATGAGTTGGGTAAGTAGTAAATTTTATTCCAACAACTTCCTCAATTTACAATTATCATCATGTTATGAATAAAATTGATAATGCAAATCAAAACGACAATATATAATGTTATGCCTAAAAAATAAGGGTAGACGTAAGCATATGCCAGCACCAGCCAATCAGAGTTCAGGAATACTTTGTGTCATCTAGACACTACCATGTCGCACAAGGACGAAAGAGGTAAGACTATCGTTAGTATGACAGGTGAAAGTCTGACTTGCGAGTGGCTAGGAATTGTTCACCTATCCAAACCCTATGCGATTTAAGGATATCTCCTGTGTAGACAACCAATGGGAAGTAGGTTAAAATTTGTACCACACCTGCTTGACTACAGAATCATGATTACTACCTTGAATCCTTTAACTATAACTAGAAGGTTCATTTATCATTTATGGGGATTCGCTCATTTTTAGTTTCCTAAAACAGACCCTCTCTCTATGTATTTCAATTCTCTCTAGACTGTAACTTAGATCGTTGCACGCAATCTGATTGTAATCATCTATTAATACATACATAGTGGGTGTAGGATTCGCTTTTGAACATTTGAATTACTTTAAAAATCGTATCTTCTCTCGTTATGCATTTTTATATCACGTATAATTTTTATATCCCTTTAATAATTTACACATATGAATTATTGGTGTTAAAATCATACATCATCGCATAACATAACTTGAAATAAGATTTAACTGTGGTCAAAACGAACCAAAAGGGACTGCATGCTCGATAAAAGAGGGAAGGACAAAAGTGGAATTCCGAAACTACTCCTTCCAACATTTTCCCGCGCATCAGAAGCAAAAAA